>NW_020799470.1:40152-45730 GCF_003259725.1 Athene cunicularia | reverse complement strand
CCACGGGTTTCACACGGAATTTCTTCTCTCCCCTCCAGGCAGCGATACCTCAGCAGGACAGCTGCATCGAGATGCAAGGAGCCACCGTGGTAGATCGGGAGAAGCAAGACCGGCTGCAGCCTACCCGAGGCAACCTGCTGCTAGAGCAGGAGAAACGGCGGAACTGGGAAACGCCGAGAGAACTGGTGAATGTGCAGGAACTGCAGAGGCAGCTGGAGCTGGAGCAGCGGCACCTGGAACGGGAGAGGAGTCGGCAGCAGAGACCTCTGAAAGCCCAGAAGCTTGGCTGCAGGAGCCTGGGCAGCGGAGGGGAAGTTGAATCAGGCGAGGGAAGAGCTGGAGAGGCAGCGAGAGGCCTGTCAGCAGGACACAGAGGCTGCGGGGAGCTCAGGGAGCAGCCGAGAAAGGGAAGGAGCGTCTAGATCAGTCAGGGAGCTGAAGGAGCAGAACGCAGCGTCAGGCACGTTCTCCCCAGAAATGGGACAGGTGAGAAATTGATTTTCTCGGAGTTTTACTTCTGTTAACCTGCTTGCCCCTTGCTGCAGCACTAGCCCATGTTTGCTGTTCACCGGGCTCCTGGAACCGTCATCTGAAAGAGCTGGTGACGGCCCCTGTCAGAGAGCAGAGCTCTGGCAGCTCCCCGCTGTCTGCGAAATTCCACCCGGACATTTGGGAACCGGAAATTTATTTTGAAAGACAGAAACAGAGAGTAAGTGATTTTTGAACCGACATGAGCGGTGCTGCCCCGTGCTGTGAGCGGGAAGGGGGACACTGCTGGGCTCTGCTGGGCTGCGGTGGCTGTACATCCCTGCGTGCCTGCGCGGCTGGAACCAGACGGGCTCCGCACACCCACCCGTGTGCTGCTGCCTGGAGCCGTTCTGTGCTGCGGTGTGCGAGTTTTGGGAAGGCCCCCGGTGTCAGAGGGCTGCAGAGAGCAGGGGGGCGGTGAACTCCCCCCAGAGGCTGTGGTGCCAGGCTGCGGTTTTACCCGCTGGCCGTTGGCAGTGCTGGGGCCCGGGTGCTGCTGCCTGCTACGGGGGCTGCACACCCCCGTCCCTCAAGCAGGGCATTCAGAGGGGTCTGTGGGGGTGTCTGATCCCAGCTTCTGCCTCCTCTCCTGCTTGGAAACCCCCATGTTGTCCCCCCCCGCCCCGGGAGACCACCACGCCCAGCCCCCGGAACCAGCAACTCTGTGACATCAGCCTCGTTGCCAAGGGCACCGTGGGCACCTCGAGCCCTGTGGGCACTCTGCCGGCTGCTGCGCTGGTGGTGATACCCCTCAGCTCTGGCAGCTGGCACGTGGCACTGGCAGTGATGGATCTGCTCCGTCTCCTCATCGTGCTGGCCCTGTGCTGGCCTGCGCAGGGCACCTGGGACAGCTGTGGGTAAGTGGCCGAGGCTCTGGCAGGGAGCTTGGGCAGGCTGATGGGGTTCCCTGGAGGGTCCCCGCTGGTCCCCCGTGGCCACAGCACGGCTTCCCCAGCCCCACGCGGGAGCCTCGGCTCCTGGCAGCACCCGGGTTGCTGGCACAACTCGCCTGCGGGGCTACAGCAGAAACGTGGGTGGCCACCCGCCCGCCCCCCGGGGCTCCCTGGCCTTGCTGTCCATGCAGCGCCCCGTGGGGAGGGCAGAGGGCTGACCTTCAGCCGGGACAGCCGCGAGCTGTCGAGCAGGACGCTGATGGGTTTCTGGTTACAGGGGGACCTGCGGGCTCCTGAACATGGCTGCTGAAGACGGGACCTCGCCTGTGCTCGGGGGAAAAGACGCCCTGGCAGGGCCCCAGCCCTGGATCGTCAGCATCCAGGACCCCTGGGCAGCAGGCACCGGACATGTGTGTGGAGGGTCCCTCATAAGCCCACAGTGGGTCCTGACAGCAGCCCACTGCTTCCTCGAGGCCAGGTAGGGAAGGCCAGGCACGGGGATATTCCCCGGCACTCGCGGGTGCCCCGTCCGCACCACAGGCTACTCCCATCCCCTTGCCTTGCCGTACAGCCAGTGCCCGGGCACTGCAGAGCCCGGCTGAGAGGCTGCTCAGGAGAGAGCTGGGCTCCTGCCACGGCTTCGTCCAGCCTCCAGCTCGACACGCCTCGAGCCCAAGGCACGCAGGGACAGTCTGAGCCTCCGTAGCACTACTTTCCTCTGCCCCGTGTCAAGCAGAGGGCAGGGAGCTGCTGGGCTGCGGCAGGACGTGGCTGGGCTCCTCTGAGCCCTCTCCCCATCTGCCTTCCAGGAACATCACCATGTGGCGCGTGGTGGTCGGGGCCACCCGCTTGACCCAGCTGGGCCCGGAGGCCCAAGTGCGGAATATCAAGCGGCTTCTGGTTCACGAGGACTATGGGAACATCCCGCACAGGCAGGACATTGCGCTGCTGGAGTTGGACCAGCCTGTGCAGTGCAGCAGCTCCATCCAGCTCGCCTGCGTGCCCGACGCCTCGCTGAACGTGTCCGAGCTGACGACCTGCTACGTCAGCGGCTGGAGGGCCTCGACGGCGAGCGGTGAGTTCCCAAAGAGCGCTCGGGTCCCGAGCGCGAGCTCGACACATGGGGGAGGCGGGCTGGGCTTCCTGCCAGCGGAGGCGAGAGCCAGAGCCCGCCTGCGGGGACTTGTGCCCATAGAGAGATGGGCCTGGCCCAGGGCCCGCGGCGAGAGAGCAGGGCAACGCCGGGGCAAAGCCAAGGCCCAGGGCAGGGAGGGGCTCCCCCAGACAGGGCGGGAGAGCTGGCAAGGAGCTGCCGGGCATTAATTCCTTTCTGTGCTCACAGATGTAAGAACAGTGGATGTGCTGCAGGAGTCCAAGGTCCACCTCATCGACCTCAACGTCTGCAACACCAGCCGGTGGTATGCAGGGGCCCTCCACCCCCACAACCTGTGCGCTGGCTCCCCGCAGGGCGGCATCGACACCTGCCAGGTAGGAGCCTGAGACAAGGCAGCGCCCAGCGGCACCGGCAGCCCCCTACAGCCGCCCAGACACCCCCCGGCACGGGCTGTACCTGGCCAGTCGCCCTCCCGCCACCGCTGGGTCCCCACCGCTGCTGGGGCTCCCCTTCCCCAGCTGCAGGTCCTTACCCAGGGCCCCACTTGCCCCAGAGGCCCGGGACTGCCCAGAAGGCCCATTGCATGCTCCTGGCAGCCCCGAGGTCCAGCTCCCAGCCCTGGAACATCCCTCTTGCACTCGGCCAGCGTCGCTGTGCAGAGATGAGCGCGAGTCCTACCCCACGGGCCCACCGCCCCCTCCCAGACAAGGTCCTGTCGGCCCCAGGACCTGAGCAGAGCCTCTGCGCCGCAGCACAGCTCTAGGGGCGCTGGCAGAGAGAAGGAGCCGGCCCTAATGCTGCCAGCGGCCATCTGACACCACCCTGACTCTCACTTCTCCCTTTCAGGGGGACAGCGGTGGTCCTCTCGTCTGCAAAGACAGCACTGCTGACTACTTCTGGCTCGTTGGGGTGACCAGCTGGGGGACAGGCTGCACGAGAGCAAACAGGCCTGGAATCTACACCTCCACTCAGCACTTTTACAGCTGGATCCTCGAACAGATGGGGCTGAGCCCCGAAGTAACGGCAGCTCCAACGCCACAGCCAGCCTTCCCCTCAACCCCCTTGCAGACGCCAAGGCCAACACCAACACCATCAGGCGGGTTCAGCTCTGACACCCTTCGACCCCAGAAGATGGTGGAATTCTTCACTTGGTTGCAGGAGCTGGTGCTGAACCTGTGGGAAGGGCTGAGCAGCAGGATGGAGAGGATCCAGTGCAGGCTGCAGTGCACCACGGCCACCTCCTGCAGGGGCTCTGCCTGCTGAGCCAAGGGCAGCCTCAGCGTCAGCGGCCTGCTCGGTCCTGCCCACGCCCCTCCGCCTGCACAAAAAAATGACTTTTTCTTAGTTGTTGAATAAAGTTGCCATGTTGCACAGCTCACCAGGCTTCGGTTCCATTCCGTCTCCTGTGCAAGGCAAGGATTCCATGCCCGGCCCCTGCAAAGTGAGGCTGCAGGCAGCCAAGTGGGGCACAAAGGGGAAGAGTGACTCCGAGGGGTGACCCCGAGCCTGGTCGGAGGGGAGGGTCAGGGTGCAGTGGGAGAAGGGACCACTGGTCACAGGGCCGAGAGGTCTTGGGGACAGCAGCTGGAACACAGAGTGTCTTAGGGCGGGTGCTGGTGGGACCCCGGTGTGCGTGTGTACAGGGCTCCAGTGGGCTTGAACCTGAACTCTGGTGACCCGGGAGACACGGCTCTGGACAGAGCCAGGCTGTGCCCTGAAGGAGGAGCTGGCCATGCCAGCACCCACATCCCAGGCGCTCGGTGTCCCTGCTGTCAGCTGAGCCATCTCTGCACGTGCTGCGCTGGTGAACGCAGGGAGTGAAGGGTGTTTGTGTTTCACTAGTCAACATCCAGTCCTGCCCGTGGGGAAAGGCAGAGAAGGACCGGCCTGTGCTCCTGGCGATGGACGGGCTGGTTACGGACCCAGGGGTGCTGGTAACGGCCTTGGCCTGCCTGTGTCAGTCTGTTCTGCCCTTCACATTACTGGTGGGTGTGTCTGTGCGTGTGGCTGTGTACCTGCCCTCTGGGGTGCAGCATCAGTCTTTGGAAGACACACCCGGGGACAGCAGCAGCCGCATCCATGAGGCTGCGACAGGAGAAAGCTCCTGGGGGCGAGTCCCCCAGATTCAGCTCTCGTGGGACTGAACGGAGAAACCCCCCGTGCTCAGCAGCGCCTGGCTGCTCCCTGACAGAACGGGGAAGGAAACCCAGAGAAACTGCAGCAGAGACGCCGAGGGGCAGAGGCAGCGCGGGCGAGGTGTGAAGGCGACGGCCCGGGCTGGCAGCTGGCCTGGCCCTGTACAGTCACTGGGTGCTGCTCACGGGAGGGCAGCAGGGTGCGAGCCCAAAGCTTTGTACAGAAGTGATTTTTGAAGGTGGCTGGCAGAGGAGTTTTTTAAGTACAGGAACTGCCCCGTGGCAGGCAGGTGGTTGCAGGGGTGCTGCCTTGACGGCACTTTGTCCAGTTGAGTCTAAACACGTTGCTTGATTTTCACAATGTGAAGGTTTGGGTCCGACTGAACGGGCTCATTTGTTACTGTCTTAAAGTCCTGCTTTGCGTCCGTCCTGCCATCCCCTAATGCAGTGTGCTTCGGCGTTCCTGTGCCAGGTGCAGTATGGAGCAGTCTGGAGCTGCTGAGGCTCTCTGCAGGGTTCAAGGACCTGTGATCTTGCTCTTCCATTTGCCAGCACGCTTTGGGCTTCGTCTGACCTGTTGCATTTTTCACTAGCGAGCGCTTTATGTTTTCAGGGCTGAGGGTGGTCTCTCCTCGTGGTACCCGAGAGAGTGAAAATACCCGTTTGACCCCGAAGGCCTTTTTCCTCACGTGGAAGCAGATGCTAAGCCGTTCTGTTAACTCCAGTGGAGAAGGGCTGGAACAATCTGGCCCCGTCCTGAAAGCCTCTGTGCCAGTGAGCGTCTCCAGGATGGATTACCTGGGACGGCCAGACGTGGCTCGTAGGGACGGCACCACCCTGGAGAACTGCCCCTCCCTGCGCTGAGGAATGAAGGGCCAATACACCTCCTGGGTGCACCTCGTCAGAAG
>NW_020799470.1:31961-34975 GCF_003259725.1 Athene cunicularia | reverse complement strand
GGAGCTGACTTTTCCAAAGTCCAGCAGTATCCCGAGCTGAGCGTTACTGAGCAGGCTGCTGTGTAAAGTTTAATGAACTTGTCTGCCAGGAGTAGTTGGAGGGGCTGCACAGGGATCAGCAGGTGGAATGAAATTCAGTCTGTCCCAGCAGAAGAGCGGGAGAGTGACTGAGGGGAACGGGCTGTGTTGGAGCTTTGGCAGTAGGGCACTCCCTGTTGCGGGGTGGAGGTTTTCTGAACCCAAAAGCCTTTTAAATTTCAATATGTTTCTATGAGCAGTATTTCTTTGCTGCTGGTTTTCATTCCAAACTGGGGCACAGGAGCTAAACAGCACGGGGTGGCCTTTGGCGAGTAGTGATGGTGCGGGCAGGGAGGTGAGTGTAACCCTGGTGTGCCCTGGAATCAGAGGGAGGCGTGCTGGTGCGAGAGGTCTGGGGGAGTGTCAAAGCAATTGTGATTGCAGAGGAAGTGAAAACGTCCAGCTCTTGTTCCCAACCCCTTGTAGGAAAGGCTGGAAAGAGCAGCAGAAGTGGTGCGCTGGATGCGGCGGAGAGCAGCTGCCCCTTATCTGAAGAACAGACGTCATGGATCCTTCTTTGGAGGGGGGTTTAAATTGCTTTTGGCCTCTCTGAAATGAGGAAGGTAAGTGTGTCCAGTTGCATTTCCCCTTGGCTGCGTGCATAAACAAATGTAGAAAAGTGGATCCCAGCCACAGGATGTGCTGAGATGAGTACGAGAGCGCGTGGGACAGATTGCTTCTGAGCAGTGCCTGTCGCCTCCGACAGAAGTTAAAAGGACACGTCAGCTTTTACATGTCTAAAGTCAGAAGAGATCTCGGTCTTCGGGGAGATTTTGTAAAGTATTTAAGGAAGCTGCCCCTCTCCCCCAACCCCCCCGCCCCCATCCAAGCAGACCTTTCGGTCGAAGGGAGGGACAGAACTGAAAACTAACGAGATCGTGGTAATTGCTTCTCAAACACCAATTGCCCCTGAAGAGAACGTGATTGATTTAGGATCAGGAAAGTGGAGGTGCCATCCCCAGTAAGTGAGCCGGGGGATGGTGCGTGGCTCCACTTAAGGAGGCTCACAGAGAATACTAAAGGAGAGTTGGGAATTACTTTTCTGCTCGTCCCCCTTACAACTCCAGTTACATTTCTAGTCGATATGGGTGCTCAGGTCTCAGCACTCCAAACTGATGTTGCCAAGCGGAACGGCATAATTGCTGGCAAAACGCAGATTTGGGTTACAGATGTTTTCAGGGACTCGAAGCCACAGCTGACTGCTCGGGTGAAATGCTGGTTTCCTGGCAATGAAACTGCAGCAGAAACTATTATGATTCTGGGAAATTTTCTCACAAATATCCTGGGACTTGACCTATTGAAGGGACAAGCCTGGGTAGATTCAATAGGAAGAAAATGGAAATTTGGGTCCCCACCTACCTCTATAAGACTTTTACAGCAAGCGCCTGCACTTCCTCCTTCTAAAATTGTTAATGTGAAGAAGAGACTAAAGAGTCTGCAACCCGCTCCATTATCCTGGACAACCTGTTCTAGTAGACTTGCCCACCGTGGGGCAAGTACCCCTCACCCTAAAAACTCCCATCAGTACCTGTTCATGGGTGGCTACTGATGCCCATGGGAAAGAATACCGTATCAATACCAGGGGGTTGTCCCTTCTTTCTAACCATCGTTGTTTTGTTGTGCATGTTTTTGTTTTACAGGATATTGATCCTGGACGACCAAAGACCTCTGTTACTTTTAGTGCTTTCAATAGTTATAGGCATTACTGGCTAGTTATGATTTGTAATCTGCTTACATTGTTATGTAATTTGTGGAATCATACCTGCTGAGTGTGGAGAGTCCACTTATTGGAAGGCCAACCTGGAGCTGTGCCTTAAGTTACCTTATTGGGAATTGCCTCCAAAACTAAGGAAGCCTGTGGGTCACCTGTGATTGCCCACTGGTGCTTACAAATATCATATAACCAACAGCAAGATGAAAGAATCAGACTGGCTGGAGGGGTCTGGTCCCACAAATTAAGCATTAACAGATTGTACCTGAATATTAAATTGTATTCGCATTTAAATCCTTATTGACCTTCTAATGTGATTGTGTGACCTCAAATACCTTTAGAAAATTTAACTCGGACTGTGCGGTGTGCCGAGTCTGACGGAGGGAGAAGGCTGCATCCCCACCCACAAGGCACCTCTACACCACCTCTGCAGAGAGACCCGTGCCGAGATGAGGGAGATTGCCAACAGGAACAGAGAACTTTTGACCGATGAACTGGTATGGTGGATGGAACCCTGGGTCATGGGTAACATCACCGGGATCCTCAGGACTCACAGGGTGGGGAAGATGGCTTGGAAATATTAGTATTGTAATACTGTGCAAAGTTTTGCTTTTCATAGTATGCCTTGCAGCAGTTAGATATATGCTCTCTTACCTTCTGTCTTCTTTTTCCCTATACGCTTTGAGATCACAATGGTCAAAGAAGAACTTGGAGTGTTTGAGTCGTGGGGTGGGATGTGAGAGCCGAGCAACCAGGCCTGTGAGAAACTAAGACAAACAGCCTGGGAAAGCAAAAGTTGAGGCTGATTGAAGAAATGCCTCAAACACTCGCAAGACAAAACTATGAGTCCCAGGGTGCGTCCTGTGGAGGCCGAAGCTGATAACGCTGCCCCATGCAGCTGGGGGAGAGAGCCCTGGGGGACAGGACGGCTCTGCCCTGGGGCACCTGGGCACATTGCAAGGGCCATGTGTCCGGCGAATGAACTCTGCTTCGTTATCCACGAAATGCATATTAAAGTTGACACCCCTCAATATGCTAACGAGGGCTGTCATGATTATGCTAATTACATCATCCCATGGAACACCTGACCCCTCTCTGTACATGGTATATGTAGGTTTGTGGGTCGACCTAGGGGACGGACCCAAGGAAAGTGGGTGTAAATCAAAGGGGAGAAGAAAGGGCTCTCTCGTTCTCTCTCTGCCCCTCTCTCTGCACCCACCCCCCC
>NW_020799470.1:28150-30591 GCF_003259725.1 Athene cunicularia | reverse complement strand
CGATAAGCCCAACTTCCCTGAGGTAGGAGTGTGAGCAGGAGAGCTTGAGGATCTGGGGGATTTCACAGAAGAACTGGCCCAGGGTGTTGCCTTTGCAGAGTGGCAGTGAAAATGTGCTCGTAGGGACGGCACCACCCTGGAGAACTGCCCCTCCCTGCGCTGAGGAATGAAGGGCCAATACACCTCCTGGGTGCACCTCGTCAGAAGTTAATGCAGGCAGGCGTTATCCTGGAAGTGTTCTGGAGAGGTGCACGGCACGACTGGCAGGTCTTTTGTTGGCTAACAGTGAAAATGTAGGTGGCATTCGTGCCCTAATGACAAACCTCACTCGGCTGTTTCACTGTGCTCAGTGTCTCACCGTGAGCGCAGTCCTTACGTGCAGAGGACGGAAGACCTCTCCTGCTCTTTCCAAGGGCAAGTGATTCTAGGAAAGTGACAGGACATTCCTTGGGATGCGGCGGGCGGAGGAAGCAGGCAGTCGATTCAACGTGAGTGAGAGAGCGAGCTTCAACTTTATTGAAAGAAATCACACCTTATATAAGCACTCCACAATAGTCATGCACACTTCTCACAAATCTATTGGATACATGTAAAAGGCCACATTATAATATCCCACCCCTTGTGGTATTTCAGGTTTGCATAAACACCTTCCCGCTTCTGAAGCTGTTTTTCTCCCAGGGCTGTTTTTCTATCACCCCCAAGGTCATTATGTACCTCAGTTTCTCTCTTTGTTAACATAACAGACCTTTGTTATCAAAACTGTACCCTGGGTTTTTCCTCAGTTTACCTCAGGTGTCTGCAGTCAGCTTGTGCAGAGACCCATGGCCTTGCTCTCTGCAAGCCGTTCTCCAACAATTCCCCCTTTTTCTTTTTGTGCAGGCTGCACAAGCATAAATTCACTAATATTTCTCATTATACAACTATATGCTATTTTAATAATTACTACAATCAATAATACCATTCCTAATCACCGCAATAAACTGTTAAAGGCTCCCTATTAAGTACAAAGCATCCCATACTACCTATATCCAAGGGATATGACTAAATACTACAAAATAAACAGTGAGGAAAGTACGGAATAGCACACTTAATTAATAGAAGTACTAACATCCAGATCCGCAATTGCTAGGGAACCCTGGATACAGCGAGAATTCAGAGTGCCCTTCCTCACAAACTGGAAACCCTACGCCATGCGTCCATCCGTAGGTGAGGCATCCAATGTCGCTGCAAGCAGGTCCGGCCCTTAAATCAACAGCCCAAAATAACTGGGAACTTCCTTTGAGCGGGAACATCTGATCTCATCCTCCTGTTGGGTTCCACCCCGAGCCTGGCCACCACTCCAGGGGGAAACCAAGGGAGTTTCTAAATAAGGTTAAATACTTGAGCTCTTAATTCTTAATATTACTGAACAAAGAGAGTTGAATACACACATTCTTACAGCATCTTATCCTTACTAATAACTGTATTTCATCTAAAGTACATCTTGCACAAGTGACTAGTAAGCTTATATATTTCATTAAGGAGTTACAATTACTGTTAGCATTTTCTCTTAAAAGAATTGACAGCTGTAGTGTAGTCTGTTCTGCTGCGGTAGCAAACATCACTCAGACATTCTGCTTGAATGATCAGTCGAAGGGATCGCAAACTGTCGGCACAGGGGCACCCACAGCACCCACAGCTGGATCCTGAGTGCTGGCTGCCTCTCACCCTCAGGGGTGGGTGCACACACCCTGCCGGTGACCACTGGAGATGAGAGCTGTGGAGACCCCAGCATCACCTCTTCCCCAGGGTATTAAAGGAAATGGTCCTTCCCAGTTACCCCTGTCTAGGTTTTGTTAACACTTGAGCTTTGCTCGGGACTTCTCGTGGATCTGGTATCTGTGATGGAAGACGACACAATACTGGTGGCACCTGTGAGACAGGAGAGATGTTTAAAAGGTTTGAAGAGATGGAGTCTGTCTGGTACTCAGGGCGAGTTGCAGTGATGTCTTTAGCTGGATGCCTTGATAAAGAAACCTGGTTCTGTATTGCTCTGGCATTCTGGTGGAAAAAATGCATGTGTTTTACAGCAGAGCGAATGGCTGACCTGGAGCCAAGATCTCTCCCCCTTTTGTTTTTGCACAGGAACTTTCACGGTCTGGCGTGCTCTTTCGACGATGGTTTGTCCTGTGGGGGAATGCAGTATACTTGTGATGCTTGTTAGCGATACGGTGAAGATCTTGTTTTGCTTCTCTGTGAGTACTTTGGGTGATGTCAGTGAAGGATCTTTTCACAAAACATCCAACAAGCTATGCAGATCATCATGAGTTAGGCCCGCGACGGCTGTATCTAATCTATGGTTCCCAACAGTGTCTGTAAATCTTTTAAAGTCTCAATAACAGTTTTAAGTTGTTGCGGGACAACACACACCGGTGATTCGGTTTACAAGGTTGGTGTCAGGG
>NW_020799470.1:25501-28100 GCF_003259725.1 Athene cunicularia | reverse complement strand
CACACACACACACACACACAATCAAACTCACACAAACACACAAAGGAGCTCCTGACACTTATTACTCACAGCATAAAATGACAAATATTACCAATACGAAAACTCTATTAAGAACATATAAAGCCTGTGCTGCATAAGTGGTGGTGCCGAGAGCGCAGTGCCGGGCTCAGCCGCAGGCGGCCGCTCCGCGGTGGGGGGGTCGGGGAGGCCCCGGGCCGCCACCGCCATCTCCGAACGCTGAGCACGGAGATCTACACCTCGGTTTTCCAGGTAGAGTGCTGTGCCGGCGTGAATGCTGCTTCTTTCTCAAAAGTGTTAGCCAATTTTTACAGGCCAGTCGATATCCCTGAGCCATCGCCTCCAGTACAGCTGCTGTCGTCTGAGGTTTTGCAGCCCGTCCTTATTAATGCTTTTCTCTAAATCTTTAATAACAGAAAAATGCCGTTCTTCCCAACGTGGCTGATGAATCGGCTCATAGCTTACAGGAGGAAAAATTTTTCTTGCCATGTCCATATTCCCTTGCGCCAAGGTTTTTTCACCTCACTTTTACGTTTGTTTATTTTTTTGCCTCACTTTTACTGGATCATCCTCAGTCAAGGGAGGACTCAGACCAGACAGTCCAGATTCTTTTTCAGGATTTACAGCATCAGGGTCTAAAAGATTATCACACCATTCTGCTTCTTCAAACAATAAATTTGGCTCTTTAAAGTGTCCCTTAGCCTTGCCCAGACCAATCAGCGCGGCTAAGGTTTTTATCGGACTTACTCCCCGCTTTTCTAAAAAGCAAAAAGTCTTAGGGCTACCTCTTATTCCTTGTTCCTGCCCAGGCAGAATTCTTTTAATTCCTTTCCTGTATCGTAGCTTGACGACCTTCAGTAATATCCGATCAGTAGCTAACGACCAGTGCTGGCTTTTCCTAGGTTTCCCCAAATTCAGCCTTCAGTTTATGATTCCTTACGGCCTTTCCTGGTTATACCAAACCGGCCTATTCCTTTGTAGCCCCCTCGGTTCGCAATATCCCCTGAAGCAATATTGTGGATCCGCTGCTCCGATGTCAGACTTACAAATCCCGGCGCTTCAGGAGACGACACACGTCTACTGCACCAGGCAGCGACCTTATCGCCTTCCTGCTATGAAATCCGTTCCGCCGCTTCCCGGGTTCCGTTTGGTGGAAAAGCAGAGTTCGGGAAACCCTGTTCGGTGCGCCAATATGGCGGGCGGAGGAAGCAAGCAGCCGATTCCATGTGAGTGATAGAGCAAGCTTCAACTTTATTGAAAGAAATCACACCTTATATAAGCACTCCACAATAGTCATGCACACTGCTCACAAATCTATTGGATACATGTAAAAGGCCACATTATAATATCCCACCCCTTGTGGCATCTCAGGCATGTCACAACATCTTCCTTCTTCTGGCCTGTTTTTCTCCCAGGACCATTCCCTTATCATACACAAGGCCATTGTGTACCTCAGTTTCTCTCTCTGTTAACATAACAGTCCTTTGTTAGCATCACTGTACCCTGGGTTTTTTCCTCTGTTTACCTCAGGTGGCTGCGACCAGCTCCTGCAGGGAGCGATGGCCTTGCTCTCTGCAAGCCGTTCCCCAACAGTGCTGTGCTTTGCTTTGCAGGAGACAAATCCCTTTTGAGCGCGTTCTGCTAAAATTGAGAACCTCCTGAGACGTCACCCCCAGCACATCTGGTCCTGCAGGGGCCAGGGGTGGGTGTCTGAGCCACGTTTGCTGATGGCACTCGAGGAATAAAAACCCGGTGGGGAGGGTTCAGCTCCTCTGGCCGTGGGGTGAGGTGTCCTGCCCACACGGAGAGCGGGTCGCTGGGCCTGTCCCGCCGTGAGACGCCCCCGAGCAGCTTCACTCGGGTCCTTGCCCCCGGCAGGAGGGAGCCTGGCCGGTGAGAGCCCAGGGGACCCGGAGCTGTCCGTGCGGTGCTGCAGATCGTGACCTTCCTCCCCGGGATGGCCTTCGGCACGGCGCCCTGGCTCTGCTGCGACGCCTGGGTACGTGCCCCCGTGCCCCGCCGAGGAGGGCACTGTCCCAAAGCCCTTCAGGTGCTACTGGGGGAGGCTGAGGCTGAAAATCACGGTCCTCTTCTCGCTACCCCCAACTGCTGCGCTCTGCCCCAGCGCCCCGATCGCTGCACGCCCTCAGCAGTATTTTTGCTGCAAAATTAACGTGAGTTTTTGGTGGCTTTATACTTCGTGGCTCTGCAACCACGGGGCTGGTACCTGCAAGGCCTGTAGAAATGGGGGGAGCAATTGTCACCTGTGTCGCCTTCCCTTTTGCTGAGGGAGCTGTTTAATTATGGTTTGCCCGGTTGATGTCTACAGTAGGGTGAAACCTGCAGACTGACGTTCAAGTTCTTTTTAAAGAGTGGGAGGCATTTTTGCCGGGGATGTGCCCTTTAGGGCAATAAAAGGGGAGAGCGAGTCTTAAAGCTGGGGGCACAGGGGGAAACGTCACTAAATGTCTTTGCCAGCAGCAGAGGAGTTTGTTTCTTTGGTGAGACCCGAACACCCCGGTGGATCTCACCTGCCAGCCGCTGGCCCCGGCTTTCACACCTAGATGGGAATAAATCCGCT
>NW_020799470.1:23570-25451 GCF_003259725.1 Athene cunicularia | reverse complement strand
TTTTTTTTAGCTTTAATGAGAGTGCATTTTACCAGAAGTTAACCTTGTGTCACGTTTAAGTCCAAATGTATTTAAGGAGTGCCTGGTGAACCAAATCCTGAGTAATTGCGGCTTCTTGGCATAACATTAAAGGAAGCCACAGTAAAATTAACAAGCTGAATATTTTTTTTTTACATTTTGGTTACAGAACACAGGGGTACAGACCATAATTTTGATTTTTCTCTTCATAATCAGCATCTACACCCCCTGGTAAAACAAACAACCCGTGTAAGGATGCAGATGATTTTTTTTCTTTCTTTTTTGTTTTTTCTATTTTTTTTTTCTTTTAAACAATATTTCCATCAGGCAGATGGTTCAGAGATGCACTCCCCCGCAGAGTACGCACCTAAATTCAAACAACAATCAACACAGAATTACTGCCTCCCGTTAGAGGAGGTATTTCACCTGTGACACTGAGAACCCTGAGCCCAAACCACCCGCAGCACCGATGGCCCAGCGGGCGGGCACTAGGACCCTGTCGTTCCTCGCCGGCCGCTCCCCTGGCCGGAGAACTCCGCAGCTGCAGCGGCCGCGTCTCACACACACACACACTCGCACACCTGCACAAAGGAGCTCCTGACACTTATTACTCACAGCACAAAGTGACAAATATTACCAACACGAGGACTCCGTTAAGGACACATAAAGCCTGTGCTGCGTAACCCTGCCGCTTTTGGCGGGGGGTGCCCAGAGCGCAGTGCCGGGCTCAGCCGCAGGCGGCCGCTCCGCGGTGGGGGGGTCGAGGGAGGCCCCGGGCCGCCACCGCCATCTCCGAACGCTGAGCACGGAGATCTACACCTCGGTTTTCCAGGTAGAGTGCTGTGCCGGCGTGAATGCCGTTTTTTTCTATAAAAGTGTTAGCCAATTTTTACGGGGCCAGTCGATATCCCTGAGCCATCGCCTCCAGTACAGCTGTTGTCGTCTGAGGTTTTGCAGCCTGTCCTTATTAATGCTTTTCTCTAAATCTTTATTAACAGAAAAATGCCGTTCTTGCCAACGTGGCTGATGGCTCATAGCTTACAGGAGGAAGAATTTTTCTTGCCATGTCCATATTCCCTTGCGTCGAGGTTTTCTCACCTCACTTTTACGTTTGTTTATTTTTTGCCTCACTTTAACCGGATCATCTCCAGTCAAGGGAAGACACAGACCAGACAGTCCAGATTCTTTTTCAGGATTTACAGCATCTGGGTCTAAAAGATTATCACACCATTCTGCTTCTTCAAACAATAAATTTGGCTCTTTAAAGTGTCCCTTAGCCTTGCCCAGACCAATCAGCACGGCTAAGGTTTTTATCGGACTTACTCCCAGCTTTTCTAAAAAGCAAAAAAAGAGGGCTACCTCTTATTCCTTGTTCCTGCCCGGGTAGACTTATTTTAATTCCTTTCCTGTATCGTAGCTTGACGACCTTCCGTAATATCCGATCAGTAGCTAACGACCAGTGCTGGCTTTTCCTAGGTTTCCCCAAATTCAGCCTTCAGTTTATGATTCCTTACGGCCTTTCCTGGTTATACCAAACCGGCCTATTCCTTTGTAGCCCCCTCGGTTCGCAGTATCCCCTGAAGCAATATTGTGGATCCGCTGCTCCGATGTCAGACTTACAAATCCCGGTGCTTCAGGAGACGACACACATCTACTGCACCAGGCAGAGACCTTATCGCCTTCCTGCTATGAAATCCGTTCCGCCGCTTCCCGGGTTTCGTTTGGTGGAAAAGCAGAGTTCGGGTAACCCTGTTCGGTGCGCCAATATGGCGGGCGGAGGAAGCAAGCAGCCGATTCCATGTGAGTGATAGAGCAAGCTTCAACTTTATTGAAAGAAATCACACCTTATATAAGCACTCCACA
>NW_020799470.1:21165-23520 GCF_003259725.1 Athene cunicularia | reverse complement strand
CCAGCTGAGCCCAAGCATTTCTGACAAAGCACGATGGGAACCTGGCACACAGCTTGCCGGATTTTTTAATCTTTTATTTCTATTGTCGGGAGGTCGTCAGGTCACCCCGCAGGCTCGGGGCTTGCCCGCAGCGGCCTGACGTGGCTCCGGTGCTGCCACTCGCTGCCACCATCTCCAGAACCGCAGAGCACATGGACCGGCCGGGGGGGGCCCTGCCACTACCGGCCCCGAGCGACTCCCCAGCCCCGAGCAGCCCCGTTCCTCTCGGCACTGGAAGGTGCTGAACCAGTCCGAGGAGATAGCTGCTGTCGCTCACAGCGCAGAGTCGGGCACCCACGAAGAGACACGCGGGGTGGTGGCACGTGCGTCACACTGACACCTCTGTGAGGTCACAGCCACGCGGTGGGGACACCTCTGTGAGGTCACAGCCCCACAGCGGGGACACCACTGTGAGGTCACAGCCCCACGGCCCTGTATCACGCCCCCTCGTCGCTGGTCCCCAGTATAAAGCCAGCCGCCCAGGGCAGGAGCTCCACAGCTTCAGGCAGGCTGCTGTGCACCGGCTGGGGCTGCCATCGCGGCCAGGCCAGGAACTGCTTTCCTGCCTTCCCAGCTCCTGCCTGCACGTGTCGCAGAGCTCAGGCACTGCCCTGCCCCGAGGAGGGCAGCGCTGTGACCGGGCGCTCGAGAAGCCAGAGAAAGTAGAGGAGCCGTCGGGGCAAGGTGAGTATTTTGGACTTTTAGTCAGCCCTGACGGGCACAGGCCGTGGCACTAGATGGGCATTGTGGGCCCTTTCCAACGGCACCATTCCATTTGATTCGATTCACTTCTGGATTTGCCTGGCAAATGAGAGACTTGAGAAAAACTCCCTGGAGGTTTTGTCCTGCGTGCGGCCAAGGCACGTAAGCCCCCCTGAGCATCAGCTCTCTCTATGCCCTTCGTCTCCGGAGGGAAGCTCCTGTCCCTTCGGCATCCCTGTGGCCCTGTGCTGGAGTCTCCAGTATGCCCACGTCTGTCCCATACTGGGCAGCCAGAACTGGGCACAGCAGACTTGCCAAATGGGGCTTTTTTTCGCACTTTGGTCCCCAAGAGCCCTGCGATGTCACCAGGGAGTCACTGTGACCCTGCTAGAGCAGCATCACAGCAGGTGGGCGGACCGGATTCGACCCCAATCCCAGAGGGGGATCTGCCGGAGGGGGACACTGGTCCTGAACTGCCACACCCCACCCTTGTGCACCATCGTGGCGAGGCCAGGAACTGCTTTCCTGCCTTCCCAGCTCCTGCCTGCTCATGGCGGAGAGGTCACTGCCCTGCCGCACTGCCCTGCCCACTCGTCTGACCCAGAACAGTCCCTGGCATTGGTGGCAGCACCGGCACAGCCCCCGGGCAGAGCAGGCGCCTCTTCAGCAGTTCTCTGAAGGTCACGATCTTTGTCTCTCTCTCGTTTGCAGTGCAAGATGCCATCGGGGGAGAAGCACTTGGCAGAACAGGGCCCCTTGTGCTGTGCTGCCAGCACCAGGCAGGCGCCCCAGGCCTGCGGGAGCGTGTGCAGGCCCTGCCTCTCCTTGCTGTCCTGCATCCAGGAGTGGGCCCGCAGCCACATCACCTGCCCCAAGTGCCTCCACGTCTTCCACCAGGTCTTCCCACAGCTGAGCCAGGAGATGCAGCACGCCCGGGGCCACAAACCCCCCAGCAGCAGGAGCCGGTCCCGCAGCACCGAGCGCCACGTTCAGTGCTCGCCTCTGAGGGCCCTGCGCAGACAACAGCGGCGGCGGGCAGACAGGGAGCATCCTCGTTCCAGGGACAGTGTCCGGAGCAGGTCTCCCAGGCAGGGACGGGAGGTGCCCAAAGGGCACCCAGGCACGATGGTCCGTGACTCCTCAGCCAGGCAGAGGAGCAGGAGCAGGGGCGGGAGCAGCAACAGTACGTGCTCCACGAGGAGCCAGTCCCGCAGAACCTGGGGCCCAGAGCAGTGGGAGCTGCGAAGGAGGATGGACAGGGAAGAGGGCCAAGCTCTAAGGCGCAACGGGAAAACCCCAGCTGCTGCTGGGAGAAGATCCCGTTGCCAGCTGGGAACCCATGACACCACCAGAGGACGGTGAGCGGCAAGGAGCCGGTCCCGGCGCAGGTCCCACAGCGCTGCCGGGCGTAGGGGCTGATAGCCCAACCTGCCAGGGAGGGACACGCAGCGCTGAGCCCCTGAGCGAGAGCTGCCGGGGCAGCGCAACCAGCCCGGGGACACAGAAGGCATCGAGGGGGTGGTTGTGCGGCACGTGGACGGTGGCAGTGGCACAGTCACCCCGCTGCTGCTCGCAGCTCGCAGGACGGAACCTCCAGAACCCCTCTGGGCAACC
>NW_020799470.1:11371-21115 GCF_003259725.1 Athene cunicularia | reverse complement strand
CGCAGCTCGGGGCAGAGTTTGTCTGATTTCTTATGGCATCACAAAATGTTTCTGGCATCAGAGTCTAATTAAGAGTTTGAATTTACTTCTGGAATTTAAAAGCCCAGAGGAAAGGAATAACAAAATCCCTGCACGTGTCGCTCTGACAGCGGGATATATCTTTTCCCGTTGGTGATCCAAAACACCACCACGAGAATGTTTCGCTCCGGTCCAAAGTGCAAACGGCTCTGTGCTCCGTCCCTGCGCAGCAGAGCTCCGTTCCCAGCTCGGGGAGGGTCAGACGCTCCCGCTCAAGGCCCCGGGGTCACACGCAGCCCTGCCTGGCTGGGTGCTGGGCGTATCGCTGCCCAGGCCTCAGCCGCTCACGGACCGAGGCTTAACCTGCACTTCAGACCCTAAAAACCAGGCGCTTACGAAGCTCCCAGCGCAGGTGAAGCTCAGAACGTGGAGCCTGTCCAGCAAGCTTGGCAGCATTTGTGCCCCAAACCAGTGAATTTAGCAGCGTGCTCCCCTAGTACGCATCCCTTGGGCTGTGTAGGGGTTTCTAAAAATGTGTGCGTTCATGTTTGTGAGCACACACAGGGGTTTTGGGGGGGAATTTGCCGTGTCTGACAGAAGACTTCTCATTAAGCCTACAGCTGTATTAATTGTGCGTGAGTCTCTTGGCTGTAAGGAGCCAAGGGAAAACAATTCGGACAACAGCAATGTTATCGATTATTTACAGTGTCCCGTTAACATTTCCAACTCGAGACAGCTGAGGTCCAGAGGGAGTGGAAAACACCCTCCACAGGAGTTGGCAGGTGTTTGTGTTCTGACAGGCTCAGTCCACGTTAAAACCAGTTTCCTTTCCAAAAAAAATAAGGAGGGAAGGAGACGCAACAGGGGATATTGCAAACGTGTGTGACCTCACAGAGAAGCTCCAGGAAGCGTTTGGAGGTTGGCAGCAAGGTTAGCGGCAGAGCAGGAAAAGCAGAATGCCCGTGAATGCACAGTTATGCAGGGGACCCCCAGCTTTGTAGATTTTTGTATTGCACTGGCTGTGTCAAGGCTGGAGAGCCGTTAGCAGGGTCTCCTGAGATTCCCTTCCCTTCCTGAGGTGTCTGGCAGAAGGAGAGGGTGTGACACAGGGCACATGCTCTGGTTATTTTCTCCTGCTGCATTGAATCCTTCAGGTCATTGCTAAGTCTTGGCAGGATCCTTTAGTCGAGGCTCACACTTCCCCTCCAATCTCGCATGCTTTTGTGTTGTTGCTGCTGTTGCTCTCATTTTCTGTACATGATTCTAAGATGAGTTTTGTTCAAAATGTCACCTGAGCTGCCTTTCCCGGCAGACATCAGTTAGCCACCCAGTTTCATGAGGACTTAAAATCTTAAATACTGAAGTCCGTGCTGTGTGTCACTGATCCAAGAGATCAGGAGGAGTATTAGGCAGCTGAACAACAACCCTCCTGGCACTTCTGTCACGCAGCTTGTACAGAAGCTTGATGTATATGTCAGCTGTGCAATAACACATGAAAAGCTGACAGTGAGTGAGCCTGTCATTCATTCTGTCTTATCGTGGCACATAGAAATAACCATAAATTGTAGAAGACCTTTGCTGTATGAGACTGACTTTTTTTTTTTTTGTCGAGGACTGAGTGTGAGAGGAGAGATCACACCCCAGACATGACCTGAGGAAAAAAAAAAATTGTTTTAGGGAACACAGAACCCGGAGGTTTTTCTTCAGTCAACCACTTTCTCCCTCTTGTTGCTTGACCACAGGACTCCTGAGTCCCTGATGTCGCTTCCCTGTCCAAGAGCAGATGGTTCCAGAATTCCTGGGTGAATTCCTTCCTTGCTCTTGCAGACCTGCTCGGGGCTGCACACTGAGCAGGACTTTGCACATTTGACTTGACCCTTGTGCTGCCCCGAGGTTGGGGGCATCTGTTGGATCTGCAGACTCTGTCTGGCCCCTGGGGAGAGGCGGTGGGTGCAGGCACTCCCAGGGTACATCGTGGTTCAGGTCACCAGCTGTAGCTGTCTGACCGCAGGGCAGCCCTCAGCACTGTTTTACACATTAAAAGATGCGAGGTCAGTTTGGGGCAATGTGTATCTGCTAGGCTAGGCATAGTTTTAAATTGAATGAAAGTGCCCCTGCTCTTTTTCTTGAGAATTTTTTTTTCCCTCCCCACTGAGCTTTGCTGCACTCTCTCTCTGCTCTATCACTGGTAACAATGCTGAGTGATAAAATGCCTCTTGCCTTTGAGGTCGGGTCTAATAACACCAATTTTTAAACCAGTTTGAACTTTTTAGTGGCAGAAGATAGGACAATGATATGGCAATCATTAGTTTCTTGTTTCCCCCTAATCTGGTAGAATGTGTCTTGTTACGGCCTTTGATAACTATAACCACAGCAGCAACTAGTGCTGGGAATATTGCATTAGGATCTTCCATCTCAGTAACCCTATTCTGCTTCCAGGCACCTTACAGGTCACAAAGTAAATTAACGTTCAGTGGCGATACATCAGGATGGGGCAGAAAATTCCCCCCTCCCTTTCCGAGAGATGGTCCAGGCTGTTGGGGACCTTGGAGCAGGAGCTGACTTTTCCAAAGTCCAGCAGTATCCCAAGCTGAGCGTTACTGAGCAGGCTGCTGTGTAAGAGTTAATGAACTTGTCTGCCCGAAGTAGTTGGAGGGGCCGCACAGGGATCAGCAGGTGGAATGAAATTCAGTCTGTCCCAGCAGAAGAGTGGGAGAGTGACTGAGTGAAGGGGACGGGGTGCGTTGGAGCTTTGGTGGTAGGGCACTCCCTGTTGTGGGGTGGAGGTTTTCTTAATCCAAAAGCCTTTTAAATTTAAATATGTTTCTATTAGCAATATTTCTTTGCTCCTGCTTTTCATCCCAAACTGGGGCATAGGAGCTAAACAGCATGGGGTGGCCTTTGGAGAGTAGTGATGGTCGGGCAGGGAGGTGAGTGTAACCCTGGTGTGCCGTGGAATCAGAGGGCGGCGTGCAGGTGGGAGAGGTCTGGGGGGGGTGTCAAAGCAGTTGTGATTGCGGAGGAAGTGAAAACGTCCAGCTCTTGTTCCCAACACCTTGTGGGAAAGACTGAAAAGAGCGGCAGAAGTGGTGTACTGGATGCAGTGGAGAACAGCTGCCCCTTATCTGAAGAACAGGTGTAATCAATCCTTCTTTGGAGGGTGGTTTAAATTACTTTTGGCCTCTCTGAAAGGAGGAAGGTAAGTGTGTCCAGTTGAATTTCCCCTTGGTTGTGTGCATAAACAAATTTAGAAAAGTGAATTTTTGCCCAGGCCCAGGATGTGCTAAGTATGAGAGCACGTGGGACAGATTGCTTCTGAGGAGTGCCTGTCCCTTCCGACAGAAGTTAAAAAGACACGTCAGCTTTCACATGTCTAAAGGCAGGAGAGATCTCTGTCTTTGGGGAGATTTTGTAAAGCATTTAAGAGAATGAAACAGGAGTGGTTAAACGGATGGGTGAGTTACCTCTTCAAATTGCATCTCTGTGTGTTGTTACATCTCTTGGGCACTTCAGAAAATAATCCCCTTCTCAAGAGGCACTAAGCTGAATTCCCTTCTAGACCGTGACTGCACATAAGGATGTGATATTTCCAAGGAGAAATAGAATTTTGTTTTACATTATTTAACAAATTTGCCTGTGGCCTATCTACTACTCCCTGTTTTTCTGAACAGCTCACAAATGTGCCAGTTCTGTAGTTATGGGAATATATAAAAAGTGAGCTGTGCCCACAGATACATTAGAAGAAACCAAAAGCATTACACTGGAACGTGAAAAGCTGCATCTTGGACACAGCATCTGAGCACACAACACCTCAGATATGACTGAAGAGAAATACCCGTGAGAGGGGTTATTTACTGGAGAATTGCTGTCTTGCTGTCTGTTGACACTGCTCTGATGCTGTTAGGAGGATACGGGGAGGGGGGGGGTGTGTGGAAACACTTTTGGAAGTCATTTGTGTGTGTTTCTGAAGTACTGATTGATCATGGCTCAAAATATTTGACTCCAGTGTACTTTAAAGTCATGCAGACACAAAACCAGACAAACCAGGATATGTCTGAGGATTGTGTTTTGCTCCTACCCACAGCCCAGGTATCTCTGTGGATTCCACCTGGTGTGTTTGCAAAAGAGGCTGAGCCTCTGCTGCCGCTGCCTCTGTGTTAAGTCGTTCCCCTTCAGGGCTCTGTGGCCTGGCTGTGGGATTTTCCTCATCCTGGATAAACTGCGCCTGTCCCTGACCTCACGATGACCCTGGTCCGGCCTGTGCAATGTCCTGCTCCCAGCAAGAGTGTTGTCTGGGACAGAGGCTGCTCAGGACACAGCGGCCAGTTACAGAGCACACACGGGCAGCAAGAACCCGCCTGAAATGTGGTTTTGCGTGCAGGTTCCTCGGGCAGCCTGGCTTTGGTCAGGCAGCTGCTGGCTTGTCAGAGAACTGTCTCTTGGCGTGAGTGTCTGTGTGTCCCTGCAGCCGGTGAGTCTCTGTTCCAGTTTGGGGCTGGAAGACTCTGCTGGAGCCTGTTCCCCTGGTCTGAGTTAGCAGCGAGGAAGCCTCGCAGCTGCCGTGCTCCTAGGTGAGTTGTGCCACTTTCATTAGCTGGCATTCTTTTTCTGAAGTCATGCTCTCATTCTCTAGTAGTCATACTGACATAAAGCTGCCTTAAGGCAGGAAGAAGTGAGCACGAGCTATAAGGGTACAAAACTCTTTTACTGACATGGTGATGCCCATTGCTGGGGTCATACCGTGGATTTCTGCGGATGGAGAAGCTGGCACTGCTGACTTCATTGAACTTCTGCAGAGGAGGTGTCTGAAACATCTAATTGGCAGTACCCAGTGCTGTTAGACTCCTTACACAGCTGTGCTGTAATCTTGGAAACAAACTTCTGTTCATTCTCTGTCAAATAATTACCTATAAATGTCTTTACAAGTGCTCTTTTATGTATGTTCCTGTTCTCTCTCACAGGTGTGCATTTGACTCAGGGAGATTCTAAGCCAATATGAGTCTTCACAGTTGCATTTATTTTAAGCAAAGCCTTGATGCACTGTTGGAGAAGGGCTTGCAGAACAAGGTCATGGATCTGTGCAGGAGCTGATGGCAGCCATCTGATGTAAACGAAGGAAAAAACCCAGGGTACAGTTATGCTAACAAGGAAGGAGATTCAGGGCACAGTTATGCTAACAAAGGGAGAAACTGAGGTACAGAACGGCCTTGGTTATGATGGTAAACAACCTTTGGAAAAAAAGCAAGCCAGAAGAAGGAGGATGTGACATACCTGAAATGCCACAAGGGGCTGGGATATTATAATGTAACGTTTTAGATGAATCCAATAGATGTATGATTAGTGTGCATATTTATAGTGAGTGCTTATATGAGGTGTGATTTCTTTCAATAAAGTTGAAGCTTGCTTTACCATTCACATTGAATTCGACTGCTTGCTTCCTCTGTCCACCGCAATGCACCTAAGCTGAGCTGGACCTTTAATCTGGGCACGCAGGAGTGGAGACTTCCAGTGCCGGGGCCCCGGAGGAGATGGCTGTTGTAACTTGGGTGGAAGGACTGAATGGAGTCGAGATCTCTTCTTGTGGGTTTGTTGTGAATTTGAAGCGGAAGGTGGAAAAGGCGGTGTGTATTTATGCCCTACTCAGCCTCTTCTCACAGTACTTAAGGTCCAGGGTTCTGCAGCCCCTTCTTTGGACCCCGACTGCATGAGAGAATTTGTGGTGTGGGGGTGAGTGGAGTCAGAGGTGGGGATCTGTGGTGGCTGTGTGGGAAGGGAGAAGTAGGAATTCTGCTGGGCTGTGTGAAGAGCTGTTCGGGGCCTGTGCTGAGAGTGGTCGGGATGGCAGGAGTGCTGCATCTGAGCTGCTCCAGGAGAGGCTGAGGCTTTACTCATCTGCAGGGGTTTGTCTCTGCCCCAAGTGCCTCAAAAGTGTGTGTGAAAGAGAACAATGGGGTGTTCTTGTGTGGGTGATCCCCGAGGTAGAGAGAAAGTACAACTTTATAGAAATGATTTTTTTTGAGCTCTACATCCCTTAGCAGATTTTGTTCCTGTCAGAAAATAAATACAAGCAGAGCCTTGATCCTCTGCTCCAGAGAAACTGCTCCTCTCCTCCCTTACGAGGTGGCCAAAAGGGAGGGTGGAACTTTCTTGTAACTTGTGGAAATTACCTGCAGCTTCCTTACTAGATATCATTTGCCCTGGGGAAATAATCTGGGAATTCCTGTGGTTCACTCAGGTCAGTACTTTGTATTGGCGAATGACTGGAAGTTTGTGTTTCTGAGGAGGGGACAGACCCCTCTGAGGACAGTTAGTGAGCAATTGAAGGGATGTGAAGATTTTTGTCTTAGCTAGAGCACTCAGCTTGGCCCTGTGCTTTGCGGTTCTTTCTATCTCTTCTGTTAAAGATGTATAGCAAGTGTTTAGGGATATTTCTTCTCTTCCCCCCAAATAATTGCATTATAATTCATAGTTCTGCCATGCTCTGCGTAGAGATAGGTAAACTGGTGAATGTTAATTTTTCTACTCTCAGGAAGAAGATAATCCAATGCTTTTTCTTGTTTGGAAAAGACTAATCTTTATGAAGATGAGATTGCTCTCTTTGCTGGTGCAGTCCAGTTTGCTGTGTCAGAGACACAGACAGATGGATACAGGTCTCCTGTCCGACTGCAGTGACGCTATGGTTGTGTGTGGCTTCTGGTGACGGATGCTGCCCGGGCAGGGGGGGATCCCTGGTTTGGTGTGTCTGTGCTCTCGGCCAGTCGGTGCTGCCCAGCCCAGGTGTGATCTCTGCTGGAACTGGAACAAAATGTTGCCGCTGGGTGGTGGTGATGGTGAAGGAAATAAAGCAGCAACTCCACAGTGCTTGTGGTGCTTCAGAAGTGGCGGTGGGGAAGGTAAAGGAAAATGCAAAAGGCTGAAAGTGAATCTACCAGCAGCGTGTGTGGGTTTTGGGGCCCTCTGTACACCCCATCCTGCCTTGGGGAGACTTTGCAGACAGTCGCAGGAGCCAAGTGCTGGAGCTGTGTGTCTGCCCGGCTCCATTCTGGCCAAGAAGCAACCCAAGCAATGGGAAACCACCTGACTTCAGTTCTCTGCCGTGTGTCCCGGCCTTCTCTCAGCCGGGCACAAGGACACAAGCTGTCACCCTCTGGCTCTGTCTGTGAGCTTTCCTGTCCCGCACTCCCTGTGGCTAGTGAGTTCTCTCTGCCCACAGGCCTTCCACAGCCCCCTGCTGCTGTGCTGCCCGCTGCCTGACGTGACAAACCTGAGCTGCTCAGCATCAGGATCCTTCCTTTTGTAACGTCTCTGCGGAGTTTTGCTCCCCGTTCCAGAGGGCACAGTGCTCTGGACTGTGTGCAGAGGTGGAGAATGTGCAGGTTTACAGCTGCAACGGGGAGCGTGGAGTTTGTGTGTGGTGAGCACGCGCTGGCGCTGGAGCCAGGGACTCCTTCGCTGAGCTGAGCCCTTGGCTTTTCTGTTCTGCTGCCCTCAGCCAGGCACAGAGAATCCCGGGCAGAGCCTGGTGGTGGAGCTGCACTCTGGGGGCTGTAGGGAAGTGTCTGCCATTTCCCAGGAAGAATCCCACACGCTCATTGTTCACACAGCCAAATGCTGTGTGGCACTTGGTTTAGGATCTAATGTCCCACAGTAAGAAAGCACTCAGCTGCTGCCAGGAGCGAGGGACTCGCAGCTCTGCGTGCCGCGGGTGGCAGTTCAGCTTTGCTTCCCTTGTCAGAATGCTTTCTGTACCTTTGCGGTTGGGTGGTTTTCTTCCTTTGTCTAAGTTTGCAGCCCGCCTGCCCTGCAGGACACATCCCATCTCAGCGTGCACAGGTTCATGGAATTTGAAATGGATCCCACCCTCCTGCTCACCGCAGGGCTGGCTTCTAACAGCCGTAGTATGGTCACAGATGGTAAAAAGAAAGGTAGGGGACTGTTTTTTCCTGTTTCCAGAATTTTGTTTCCAGTTTGGTTCATCCCTTTCACAATATTGATGCGAGGAGCTTGGACATGCTGGAAGGCAGGACTTTGGTTTCAGGAGGCGTGTTGGGGCTGTTGGTTTAGTCCTTTACTGGTATGAAGATCAAGACTTGTGAAAAAACCATACAGTAAAATAGAAAAAACCCACCTCATTTATCTTGTTAACTAGTTACTTGCAATGTCTTTTTTTTTTTTTTTTTTTCAAATTGAAATAATCTGAATAGTGGTAGTTCTTGTCTCAAAGGGAAGACACAGTTGTCTGGTTTATACTGACCTGGTTCATCTGCCTTTGTGGTGCTCCCTGTTATATAGAAGCTCTCTCAGCTGTTTGGTGCCAGGCTTCTTTTATCCTCTTTTTCCAATTAAAAAAACCCCAAAACATCTTTATTCCCTCAAATCATATTCAGTGCTTGAAATCTTTTTAATTTTCTTTTTCTTTTCTTCCTCAGGATGATGCTGTGGAATCAATTTGTTATTCATTACATTATGAATTGGAATGGTTTGGGTTCTCTCATAGACATAACATTGAAAGAGAATTTGGAATTCCTCTGATGTTGATCTCTCAGAGGATTAGTATACAAGCATGATGTGTAGGAACAACTTCCGAGAGCTGAGGCACTTTTTGCTTATTCCATTCCTTCCTTTATTTGACTCTGTTGTTCAGCTGTGAATGTTACTTTCTTCAGTATTATTTTCTGATTAATTTTCATAATTACTAGGAATTACCATATGATTTCTTTGTGAATCCAGAGAAGGAGGTGCAGATGGTAAAGCTGAAGGGTTCTTTCTGTGACACTGTCAGGAATTACAGGAGAATATTGTTAATATTGTTAATAACCCAATAAACTCCCAGTGCCCCTTGGTCTGTCCCAGTTCATCCCAGTGCCCCCCAGAGCTGCCCAGAGCCCAGCAGTTCATCCCAATGCCCCCCAGTGCTTCACAGTGTATCCCAGCTCTCCCGTGTCCCAGGGCTCTTGGACACGTACCAGGGCTTGCACCGGGCTTTGCACAAGTCCCAAGTGTTGCACCCGCATTTGCACCAGCCCCAGACATGGCAGCTGTGTTTGTACAAGCCTGAGCATCGCACAGGCCTTTGCACAAGCTCCAGACTTTGCACAGGCCTTTGCACACGCGCTTGTACAAGTCCCAACCGTTGCAGGAGCCTCTCCCCAGCCCCAAAGCTCGCACAAGCCTTTTCACAAGCCCCGGCCTTTGCACACCCACTGGCACAAGCCCCACCAGGGGAGGGCAGGGGTTGGGGTGGACACAGGGTGGGACCAGCTCCACTAAACCCAGCAGCTCCCAGTTCCCCTCCCCTCTGTCTCCAGCTCCCAGTGCCCCTCCCTGCTGTCACTGACCCCCCAGTGCCAGTGCCCCCCCTGCCGTGCCCCTTCACTTGGCCCTGCTCCGGCTCCCCCTGGGTCACCAGCTCCAGCCCATGGTGGTGCTGCAGTGGGTCTGCTCCTGCCTCCCCCTCGGGGGGCAGCAGGGGGGGTGGAATTGGCAATTTGGGGAGGGGGATTGTGCCCCAACTCCCCCTGACCCCCCTCGGCCACCCCCTCCTCCCTCCCCCAGGCCTGGGTCCCTTAGGGCAGCGCTGTGTGCCACCCCTCCCCTTGCCCCGATGGGAGTTTTGGGGTGCTGGGGGGAGTGGGGACTGCAAAAGGGGGCTCTGAGGGGGTGGGTAGCCTGAAGCGGGAGGCCCCTTCCCCCTCTTCCTGGACGCGGGGTCCTGCAGGGCAGCGC
>NW_020799470.1:0-1877 GCF_003259725.1 Athene cunicularia | reverse complement strand
ACACAAGCCCCAGCCTTTGCACACCCTCTGGCACAAGCCCCAGCATTATCCAACGCAGGGGAGGGCAGGGGTTGGGGTGGACACAGGGTGGGACCAGCTCCACTAAAACCAGCAGCTCCCAGTTCCCAAACCCTCTTTTTCCAGCTCTCAGTGCCCCTTGCAGATGAGGTGTGAAATGCGGGGACGGAATGTGCCCCCCAAGGGTAACTGGGGGCAATAAGGTGCCCCCTGCGCTCGCCCGCCCGACCCTCTGCATCCTGCCTGCAGACAGCGCCCTCACAGAGGTGGGGTGAGACCAAAGGGCTGGGGGGACCCTGCTGGCTCCGCCAGGTTTGCCGTTTGTTCAAAACGAAGAGTCAGCGAGACTTCTTTGTTTGTTTGTTTAATATCAGGTGTCTTTCAGTGCTTTCTGCCAGAAGACGCCTCCCGAGGATCAGCACTGCTCCTTTCCCCCCTCTTTTCGGCCTGTGATTCCCATGCCGTGGAGCTCCCGCCCGCAATAACCAAGGAGCAGCACAACGTGCAGCTCCCTGCTCCTCTCAGGGAGCTCCTCACGCCACGTTTTGGGATCTTTGGATCCAAATCAAATGCACCCCAGCACAGGTGGGGACTGTCAGAGCACAGGCCCTGGGGCCCAAATTCAGGCTCCCATGTCCCAGCTGAGGCCAAGCATTTCTGACAAAGCACGATGGGAACCTGGCACACAGATTGCTGTATTTTTTAATCTTTTATTTCTATTTTCGGGAGGTCCCCATGTCCCCCCGGGGGCCCGGGGCTTCCCCGCAGCGACCTGACGTGTCTCCGGTGCTGCCACTCGCTGCCACCATCTCCAGAACCGCAGAGCACAGGGACCTGCCTGGGGGGGCCCTGCCACCGCCGGCCCCGAGCAGCCCCCCCAGCCCCGAGCAGCCCCGTTCCTCTCAGCGCTGGAGGGTGCTGAGCCGGGCGGTCCCAGGAGCCCGAGGCCGAGGAGATGGCCGCTGGCCACATGCGGGGTGGTGGCACGTCCGTCACAGTGACACCACTGTGAGGTCACAGCCCCGTGTCAGGGACACCTCTGTGAGGTCACAGCCCCGCGGCCCCGCATCACGTCCCCTCGTCGCTGGTCCCCAGTATAAAAGCCAGCCACCCAGGGCAGGAGCTCCACAGCTTCAGGCAGGCTGCTGTGCACCGGCTGGGGCTGCCATCGCGGCCAGGCCAGGAACCGCTTTCCTGCCTTCCCAGCTCCTGCCTGCACGTGTCGCAGAGCTCAGGCACTGCCCTGCCCCGAGGAGGGCAGCGCTGTGACCGGGCGCTCGAGAAGCCAGAGAAAGTAGAGGAGCCCTCGGAGCAAGGTGAGTAGTTTGGACTTTTAGTCAGCCCTGACGGGCACAGGCCGTGGCACTAGATGGGCATTGTGGGCCCTTTCCAATGGCACCGTTCGAATTGATTCGATTCGGTTCTGGATCTGCCCGGCAATTGAGAAAAACTCCCTGGAGGTTTTGTCCTGCGTGCGGCCAAGGCACGTAAGCCCCCCTGAGCATCAGCTCTCTCTGCCCTTCCTCTCCGGAGGGAAGCTCCCGTCCCCTCGACATCCCTGTGGCCCTGTGCTGGACTCTCCAGTATGTCCACATCTGTCCCATAGTGGGCAGCCCATCACTGGGAACAGCAGACTTGCCAAATGGGGCTTTTTTTTTCCTACTTTTGTCATCAAGAGCCCTGCGAAGTCACCAGGGAGTCACTGTGACCCTGCTAGAGCAGCATCACAGCAGGTGGGTGGTCCGGATTGGACCCCAATCCCAGAGGGGGATCTGCCAGAGGGGGACACCGGTCCTGACCTGCCACACCCCCACCCTTGTGCCACCATCGTGGCGAGGCCAGGAACCACTTTCCTGCCT
>NW_020799469.1:54148-61687 GCF_003259725.1 Athene cunicularia | reverse complement strand
AGCAAATGCAACAGAAATTATGTTAAGTGGTAGACGATAAATGACTTCACATTCTAATCAATATAATCTGGAAGGATTCCCCAAAATTAAGATGCACCTCATGAGTAATTTATTTCTTACTAGATCATTCTTGATTTGTCCGTGTGTATAAATAATATTGTTTCACTACTGCTTTACCAATCTTCTCATTATTCTTCTCATCATGAAATCTTTTCTAATATCTAAGATGAGTCTTCCTAATTTTAAAGTGTAAATGCATTACTTTTTCCATCCAGCAGGAATACAGATGATTCCACTCTTTTACTAGCGATTCCAGCATTTGGATACTATGAGCGTATCATTTTCCCTTTGTCCTGGTTCAGCTGGGATGGGGTTAAGAGAGAGAAGGGGGAAGGAATCTCCAGCCGGGTTACTCACACCATGCTGACATCAGGTTGGGGAACGAAGAGTGGGAATCTTATCTTTTGTAGCTTTTTGGAAGAAAAAGGTGGGTTTTTTCCGTAACCATCACGGTATTTCTCTGTGTCCTGGTTCAATAGGATAGGGTTAAGTATCTCCAGCAGAGGGAGAGGGGGAAGGGATCTCCAGACGGGTTATTCATACCATGCTGACGTCAGGTCCAGGGGCGGAGCCTTTTTACTTGGCTTTTGGTTTTGGAGTCGCACACACACACTTGGCAGGCTTGTTCCCTCACCATCTGCAGTATTTCTTTGTATTATCTTTTGTCTTGTTCACTGGTATTGCTGTTTATTGTTATCATTGCCACTGTTGCTGTTCAGATTGTTTTATCACACCGTTGTATTAAATTTCTTCTTATTTCAGCCCAAGGTCTGTGCTTCACTTCCAGCCCGACCGGCTGAGGGTGGGGGAGGGGCAACAGCGGCATGCTCTCTGGTCCCAGCAGGGTTTAAACCAACTCAGCTTTATTGGCACACCAATGTGGGGCTCGAAGGGCTAAAATAAGAATAAAAAGGGACAGACCTTGACCAGAGTGTGATAGAGCAATCTGTTCGGTGTAATTTTTTTGTTTTGTATTTCTATTTGTTTGATAAGAAAATGTTTGCAATGCTGACCCACATGCTTGCATGGTGGGGCTGGATTACTCCTTATATCCAGTGTATAATCCCAGTGGTGGCGTTTGTTATCGGTGGAAAATGTATAAAGGGTCTTATGTTGTTATATGGGCTATTGAACGCTTATGCTACCTTTGTATCGCTCTGTGTGTGGGTGGGCCGTTACCTGTTTGCCGTTTGAGCTTTAGTTAGGGGTCTCACTCCCTCTATGGGTGAGCCAGGGGAAGAGATCCTCTCGGCTTTGGGGAGTTTCAATTATTCTTGGAGCCTGCAGGCCAGTGTGAATGTGGCACAATGCCTTCTGAATGTCTGCCTGATTTCGGTTTTGGCCATATGGTATTTCTCTAACAGTAGCAGTGCCCGGAAACCTGCCCCAAGGTCAGATAATAGTGAGTGGCAAGCAGTGTGTGAAAAGATGGGCAAAGTCCTGAGTTTGGTGGGCACTTCCAACGCTTTGGAATTTCACTCCTGAGCAAGTGCAGAGCCCTGATAAGCTGATGGAGTGCTTAGAAAGGGTGTGTTACCAAACTGGCAAAACCCAGGAGACACAAATCACTCCAACGTGACCTCCTTAATACAACTCACTGCCCTAAAGGCTAAGAAAAGGCTACAGAACCTGAGAGTGAACTCATTGAAACTGTCTATCCCCCCAGTCCAGATACTGATCCAGTCTCAGTCGCCTCCACCAGCACAACAAGTGAGCGAGAGAGCCAGCCAGTGCCGGTATCCGTCACCCCGATACAGAAAACAAAATATATCAGAAAGTCAGCATGCAAAGTCGGGTATGGGGATGAGCCAGGCCCATCACAAGAACAGGAGGAAGGGCCAGAGGTGATCGTCCAATCTCTATCCCTGACAGAGCTGCAAGATAATGGGGAGAGATTTCGGCCGCCTGGGAGGCAAGCAGATTTGCACCTGGCTGCTCCGATGCTGGGACAATGGAGCCAGTGCTTTTGAGATGGAGGGGAGAGAGGCCAAGCAGCTGGGATCTTTGGCCAAGGATGCTGGCATTGATAGGCAAATAGGGAAACAGACTCAAACCCTCAGCCTTTTGAAGCAACTCCTATTCAGTCTAAGGGAGAGGCACCCCTACTAGGATGATATCCTATGTTAGCTAGGCCAATGGACCAGCATTGAGAAAGGCATCCAGAACATCAGGGAACTGGCTGTGTTCGAGATGATTCATAGTGATCTGAATAATGAACAGTAACCATGGACACAGATCACACCCCTTGCACACACTTGATGTGGTGAAAGTTCCTGAAGAGCACACCAGAAGCACACTCGAAAGCATTGCCAATAGTGTCATGGTAGACAGACACCCACACTCTAACAGTGGATGGAGTGATTGGCAAGCTCCAGCAATATGAGGGAAATCTCCCTTCATCTCAACATTCCTGGATCTCAGCTGTGGAGGAACTGTCTTAGAGGGTCCAAAAACTGGAAGAGGACACGTCCTACTTTCCACCTGCACGGGCTAATGAATCAGCCATTAGAAGTAAACGTTTCCCCACTGAAGAGAAAGGCAGCAGAAGGTAAACACCAAGATGCACCCTGTGGTTTTTCCTCTGTGACCATGGAGAAAACATGCAGAGGTGGGATGGACAGCACAATGCTGCACCAGCTGCACGAGTAGAGCAGCTGAAATGGAAGACCATCACAAAAGGGAAGTCCTCCAAGAAGAGCGCAGCTCCATTGTCAAGTCGGAAATCCACCAGAGAGAATAGAATTGTGAACGTTATGTCTGACGCTCTTGAGGGGACCAGTGAATCATTCTTACAGGAAGTGAGTGATGATGAGCAGGATTAGAGGGGCCCTGCCTCCAGCCAGGTGGAGAAAAGGGATAATGTGATTTACTGGACAGTGTGGATCCGAAGGCCTGGCACGTCAGACCCACAAGAGTATAAGGCTTTTGTGGACGCTGGCGCACAGTGCACCCTGATGCCATCAAGCCACAGTTGGGTTGAATCCATCTGCATCTCCAGAGTGACAGAAGGATCCCAACAGCTGACCCTACTGGAAGCTGAAGTGAGCCTGACTGGGAAGGACTGGCATAAGCACCCAATTATGACTGGCCCAGATGCCCTGTGCATCCTGGGCATAGACTACCTCAGGAGAGGGTACTTCAAAGACCCTAAAGGGTACCGGTGGGCTTTTGGTGTAGCTGCCCTGGAGGAGGTTGAACAGTTGTCCACCTTACCAGTCCTCTCAGAATATTCCTCATTAGTGGGGCGGTTTAAGGTTGAGGAGCAGCGAGTGCCAATAGCTACCAAGATGGTGCAGTGGCGGCAGTACCGCACCAACCGAGTTTCCCTGGTCACCATCAATGAGCTGATCCGTCAACTAGAAAGCCAGAAGGTGATCAGCAAAACTCACTCACCATTCAAGAGCCCTAGATGGCCAGAGAGAAATACTAATGACAAATGGAGCCTAACTGTGGACTACCATGGCCTGAATGAAGTTATGCCAGCGATGAGTTCTGCAGTGCCGGACATGCAAGAGCTCCAGTATGAACTGGAGTCGAAAGCAGCCAAGTGGTACGCCACGACTGACATTGCTAAAGCTTTTTCTCCATTCCGATAGCGCCAGAGTGCAGGCCACAGTTGGCGTTCACTTGGAGAGGCATCCAGTACACCTGGAATCGATTGCCCCAGTAGAGGAACCACAGCTCCAACATTTGCCACTGACTGGTCCATATTGCACCGGAGAAAGGTGGGGCTCCAGAACACCTGCAGTATATTGATGACATCATTGTATGGGGGAGCACAGTCGAGGAAGTCTTTGAGAAAGGGAAGAAGATAATAGAAATCCTCCTGAAGGCCGGCTTTGCCATTAAGAAAAAGGAAGTCAAGGCGCCTGCAAGGGAAATTCAGTTCCTAAGAAGAAAATAGCAAGATGGGCGTCGCCGCATCCCAGTGGATGTGATAGACACGATAACGGCCATGACCCCACCAACCTCTAAAAAGGAGACTCAGTCTTTCCTGCTCACTGTGAGGTTCTGGAGGATGCACATCCCAAACTACAGACTGATTGTGAGCCCTCTATACCATGTAACACATAAGAAGAATGATTTTGAATGGGGCCCTCAGCAACAACAGTCCTTTGAATAAATTAAGCGGGAGATTGCCCAAGCAGTAAGCCTCGGGCCAGTCTGGGAAGGGCAGGAGGTAAAGAACATGCTCTACAGCGCATCCAGGGAGAATGGCCCTATCTGGAGCCTCTGGCAGAGAGCACCTGGGGAAACCCGAGGTCGACCTCTAGGCTTTTGGAGCCGGGGATACAAAGGCTCTGAAGCTAATTATACACCACCTGAGAAGGAGATACTGGCAGTGTACGAAGGAGTTCGGGCTGCCTCGGAAGTGATCGGCAATGAAACACAGCTCCTCCTGGCACCCCGACTGCCAGTGCTGGGGTGGATGTTCAAAGGAAAGGCTTCCTCCACGCATCATGCAACGTATGCCACGTGGAATAAATAGGTTGCGTTGATATCACAATGCACTCGAATAGGGAACCCCAGCCGCCCAGGGATATAAGAGATGATCATGAACTGGCAAGAGAGCAAAGATTCCGGGATGTCACCAGAACAGGATGTGACACATGCTAAGGAGGCCCCACTGTATAACCAGCTGCCGGATGAGGAGATGGCGATATGCCCTGTTCACTGTTGGGTCTTGTCTTAAGTGGGAAAATATTGAAAATTGAAGGCTGCTCTATGGAGTGCCACACGACGGGTCACTTAAGCTCCTGAGGAACAGGGTGAATCAAGCCAGTTTGGAGAGGTGAAAGCCGTTCAGCTTGATTTGGATACTGCTGAATGGGATAAGTGTCCGAGGCTTTACCTCTACACCAACTCGTGGGCAGTGGCGAATACCCTGTGGAAATGGTTGCAGCAATGGAAACAGAGCAACTGGCAACGTAAGGGTAAAACCGTCTGGGCTGCTTAAATATGGCAGGACATTGCAGCCCGTGTGGAAAACCTCATTGTGAAGGTGCGCCATGTGGATGCCATGTACACAAGAGTCGGGCCACTGATGAACATCGACACAACCAGCAGGCAGACCAAACAGCTAAGATTAGAGTGGCTCAGGTGGACTTAGACTGGCAGTGCAAAGGTGAACTGGTCATAGCCTGTTGGGCCCATGGTACCTCGGGTCACCAAAGTAGAGATGCAACATAGAGGTGGGCTCGAGATCGAGGGGTGGACCTCACCATTGACACCATTGCAGACATCATCCATGTATGTGAGATGTGCGCTACAATGAAACATGCCAAGTGGGTGAAGCTCCAGCGAAATGGAGAGTGATGGCTGAAATATAGATATGGAGAGGCCTGGCAGATCAACTACATCACACTGTCACAGACCCGCCACAGAAAGCACCACGTGCTCACAATTGTGGAAGTAACCACTGGATGGCTGGAAGCTTACCCTACGCCACCACCCAGAACACCATCCTGGGCCTTGAAACCCAAGTCCTGTGGCGACACGGCACCCCAGAGAGAATTGAGTCAGCCCACTTCCGAAACAACCTCATAAATGCCTGGGCATAAGAACACGGCACCAAGTGGGTGTACCATATCCCCTACCACGCACCAGCCTCTGGGAAGATCGAGAACTCAATGGACTGTTAAAACTCACATTGAAAGCACTGAGAGGTGGGACCTTCAAAGATTGGGACATGTATCTAGCAAAGGCTACCTGGTTAATCAACACAAGGGGATCTGTTAGTTGAGCTGTCCCAGCTCAGTCGAGACCTCCACGTGCTGTAGATAGGGATAAAGTCACTGTGGTGCGCATGATGCATATATTGGGGAAAATGGTCTGGTTTAGTCCTGCGCCAGGCAAAGGTAAAGGCATACCCACCCACAGGATTGCTTTTGCTCAAGGACCTGGGTGCACCTGGTTGGTGATGCTGGACAATGGAGAGGTCCGATGTATACCACAGGGGGACCTGATTCTGGGTGAGAACATGCTGTGAATTATGCTGTGCCTTTGTTAATTATTATTGTGATTGTTAACTGCTATATGGCATCTGGACATGACGTAGATGGTATAGAATAAAAGGGTTGATTATGTCCTGGTTCAACTAGGATAGGGTCAAGCTTCCCCAGGAGAGAGAGAGGGTGTCACATCCTACTCCGACGAGGGGGACAAGTGATTCAGATTCGCCAATTCCCAATTGGAGCGGACAACAAATTCTCCAAGTTCAAGCATTTATTAACTACCTACAATGTACTAATTGAACACATGATAATTGGCTAAGTACAGAGCAAGCTGTGGCGAGCAATATAATATACTTTACATTTCTTAACAGAAAAAGGAAAAGAGGGAGATAGAGGGAATGGGGGAATACAGATCACCGGTCTGGGTTCCTGCGCTGATCTTGCCGGTGAGGGTTCCAGGAGGCAGCTATCTTCTTCGCTGGTATCTGTCTTCTTTGCTTCACTGCTCTCTCCAGACGTCTGGGGGAGCAGGGAGAGAGGCAGAGAGAGAGAGAGAGAGCCCTTTCTTCTCCCCTTTGATTTATACCCACTTTCCTTGGGTCTGTCCCCTAGGTCAACCCACAGACCTACGTATCCCATGTATGGGGAGGGGTAAAGTTTTTCATGGGATGATGTCACTAGCATGATCATGACAGCCCTCGTTAGCATATTGAGGGGTGTCAACTTTAATATGCATTTTGTGGATAATGAAGCAAAGTTCATTCACCGGACACATGGCCCTTGAAATTTGCCCAGGTGCCCCAGAGCAGAGCCGTCCTGTCTCCACAGGGCTCTCTCCCCCAGCTACATCGGGCAGCGTTATCAGCTTCGGCCTCCACAGCATGCACCCTGTGACTCATGGTTTTGTCTTGGGAGTGTTTGAGGCATAGCTTCTATCAGCTTCAACTTTTGCTTTCCCAGGCTGTTTGTCTTAGTTTCTCACAGGCCTTGTTTCTTGGCTCTCACAGAGGGGAAGGGATCTCCAGCTGGGTTATTCATGCCATGCTGACGTCAGGTCCAGTGGCGGAGCCTTTTTATTTTCGCTTTTGGTTTTGGGGTTGCACACACACATGCAGCGGGCTTGTTCCCTGACCATTTTGCAGTATTTCTTTGTGTATCTTTTGTCTTGTTCACTGTTATTGCTGTTTATTGTTGTTATCATTGCCACTGTTGCTGTTCAGATTGTTTTATCACATTGTTGTATTAAATTTCTTCTTATTTCAGCCCGAGGTCTGTGCTTAACTTCTAGCCCGACCAGCTGAGTGTGGGGGAGGGGCAACAGCAACGTGCTCTCTGGTCCCAGCAGGGCTTAAACCAGCTCGCTCTCTATATCTTTTCTCTTGTTCACTGTTATTGCTGTTTATTTTTGTCATCATTGCTATTGTTGTTGATCAGATTGTTTATCACACTGCTGTATTAAATTTCTTCTTATTTTAACCTGGGGTTTGTGCCTTATTTCCAGCCTGACCAGCTTGGGGGGGTAGGG
>NW_020799469.1:36152-54098 GCF_003259725.1 Athene cunicularia | reverse complement strand
GGGGGGGGGGGGGGGGGGGGGGGGGGGGGGGGGGGGGGGGGGGGGGGTGCGCAATGGCAACATTTTCTCCGGTCCCAGCAGGGCTTAAACCACCACACCTTCCTCAGTGTTCCTTATACTAAGAAACTCCAATAAATTAGTTTTATCCTTTTAGGTCAGAGTCTCCATACATAACACTGCTCTCACTGCTTTCTGTTATATTTCAATGGCCCACATCCTTCTCAGAAATTACTGTCCAAAACCATACACAGTATTTCATCTGTTTCCTACTTATGCTGTGTACAAGAATTGCTTCACATATCCTTACTAGTTACACTTCTGTACACACATACATTACATGCTGAAATACTTAGTATGGTCAAGCTTCTGAATATGGTTACATATGAAGCTGTATCTTTAAAGATAGAATTACTGCTGAATGAAAGTTTTACTGCTGCGTGAGGGTCCTGAAATTATATCTATATTTACATTCAAATTATGTAAGGATGTATTTTGGTCATGACTGAATTATTACGAGTTTTATAACTTAATTTTATAAATAATTGATTCTGACAATGAACAAAAAGTCAACAACATAAAAGTGTCCTTACTTCTACTCATACTTGTTCTAACATTCTGAAAAGTAGGCAGTTCCCAATTCAAATTAAAATTCAAGTTCACTGTTGTCCTGATTGGTATGCAGGTTTGTAAACTACTTCAGAAATTTCTTAAAATTTAATTTATTTTTAGTATTTGACTCAGTAAAATTTTACAAAATACCAACATATCCCTTAAACTGTTTGAAAATAAATTGAGTAGGAATAATATGTTTCTTTCAAACCTAGAAAAAAAAAATCCACATAAATTTAGTCTACTATATTATAATTCTCTGTTATATTGTCAGGTAAATTTCTTCAACTTTTCAGTGTATTTCCATGACACCTGGAGAAAAGGTTAGTTCCAAAAAGACTGAGTTCAAAATTTTGATGGAACAGAAATGTAAATAGAACTGATTGCCAAACACAATTAATGAAACTTGTCACTGAAAACTGCCACTAAGCTTCTGTAAAAAATAGCCTTTAAAATGAAAGATTTACATGGAAAATACACTGATATGTATATCTCTCTAGAATGCTGCATTAATGAAGAATATGATGTTCAACTCATTGCTGTATGCCTTTGGCCTGTAGAAGGAAATACTTTCCTGTATGCTTTCTTTCCTCCCTGCTTTTATTTCAGGTAAAATTTTGCTTTTGTGAATTTGAGTATGGTTATTTTATTTGCAAAGAAGAAATAAGGTAACTTGCAGTACTGTTCTTTTAGAAGAGATGGTAAAGGAGAAGTTTTTTGTTCCCTTCTTCCCCTCATTTGTGCATTTGTACTAGGGACTTAAATAGACTTTCTAAATTTCAACAAGAAATGTTTAATTTGAGAGAACAAATTAGTTTCTTTCTCTCTTCCAGTTTTTTTGACTTAGTCTATTACAACCTACAGATATTTTCAGCATTATTTAGTAAAAAAAAAAAAAAAAAAAATCATGTGGAAGCCAATTAGCAGTAGCAATGTCTGACTTTTAATAAGGACCACACAATATGTGACCTTAGAATGACAAATAGAAAAATAGACTGTTCTCACTTCTTTCAACATTTTTCTCTATTTGAAGCTTAGGTAATTAGTAAGAATACCGTGTCAATAAAGTATCCACACAATTACTGAGCAGTTCTTCTTAACAAGTCAGCTAATTTTCAGAAGATTTATAAGATATCAGACTTTGACCCATTTCCTTTAATGTGAGAATGGAACAGTTAGTCAGCTTTCCCACCATGTCCTATTTCTTGCTCTTTCCGTTGCAAAAATGGAAATATATGTCACTCCATTTTTCCTTTTCTTTCCTTTCTCAGGAATACTTTGATTTACTATAATTTATCTTACTTTCAGTCAGTTGATGTTAGGTACAATATCTTTTCCCCTCTTAAATTAGGGGGAAAAAAGTGAAAGTATACTAATATCATGACATCATGTTATCATTTATTCTGAGTGACTGATGGTAATAAATATTGCCTCAATATATTTGTCGATTTGTTTTCTAACCTATGAATGTAACTTGTCCACATTATTTTTTCATACACAAGATGTGATTCTATCAATCTGAACAATGGGACACACAAATTTTCTAACACAACTACCAAGATAATTTTGTCATTTATTGGCCTATTTTTAGAAAAACAAAAACAAGCCATAGCTGTGCAGTTAAATGGAGAAAAATAAAAAAGTTACTTATATCAGATAGCTGCATTTCAATATCATGGATGTCTTCCTTGTTCATAAGTATGAAGTTAGGCAAATTATTTAAAAGGTGATATTTCACCCTAAATTGGCTCATGCACTTGATATTTCTCAATTTTCCCATGTTACAGATGCAAAAAAAAAAAAAGTTCTTATATAGTACCAGAGTCCATTATGTTCAAGGATGTTCAGACAATAAGAAATACTTTGTCCCAAAAGTTCTGCAGTGTGAGAAAGAAAAGACAAAAAAAATAAGATAAATAAAATATGATCTCATTTTCCAGTGTTTCATAAGGAATTCATGGCAGAAAGGAACTTTTCAAGGAGGAATTTTTTAAGAAAGGCGTTTTTCAAGAAAGGATTTTTTTGCACCCAAAGGAGTGTGTGTAAGAAAATAAAATAACAATAAAGAGGTCTGTCTGCTTAGATGTTCATAGCTGCTCATCTGATGATAAGACAGTGTTTGCCTTCTTTGCTTATGGCAGACATTTATTTTAGTTTTCAAACTCTGCTACTGGAGGAAAAAAAAAGAAAAACAAAACCCAAAACCAACCAAAAAACCACCATCAAAACCCAAAAGGGCTATCAAAATGTTTCTTTTCCTCTCTCAGAGAAATCTGATGGCTGCATGAAGACAGATAAGAGCTCACCATGCTGATACACTCTCTGCACAGCAATGTCTGCAGGTCAAGCACGGATCAGACATGGTTTCTCTAGGCATTACATTCCAGACACTATAAAGATTTTCTCACAGAAGCTTCTGAGAGATGCCAAATCCCCAGGTGCCTTTCAAGATCTAACTTCAAGATTTTCTTCCAACAGAAAAAAAAAGGATCTCTCTTCAATATCTATATTTTATCTTTTAATGTATATCTCAAAGCTTTATTTTTACGTGTAATCTAAAATAGTAAGAGAGATGATTTTATTTTCCCCTATTACAATCTTACTGCTAATTTCCAATAAATCTCTTTAAATATTCCAGTTATATCACCTAATGTCCCCTTACTAACACTGGGAACCTGTTAGCTAACATCTGATATTAATCTTCCTATGTTTTTACATAGACTCAGGATACTCATTCTCTGAGTCCTTATACAAAATTTTAGCAGAAAGAGTATACTTAAAAGCTACATTTGAAACATTAGTCATGAGAGCAAGTAAAGGGAGCTATAAAGAACTCATCTTGAAATCCATTAAATTATCATTGCATCACATGTAGCTAGCTCTGGACCTCAAATTCTATTGAGAAATTACCTCATCACCCAGATACACCCACAATGATCACAATATCTACCCTTGTGCTTAGCAAATCCCTGCTGGAGTATCTCAGTCTCTAGAAAGCTGCCCTGTAGCTTAACAAGAAATCAGCTCAACCATAGTATTTTTGGCATGTACAGAGAAATATTTCCATAATTTAACCTGAGACTGACATTTCTGGTAAGGATCATTCACCTTAGTGTAGTTTATGGCAATATTCCACTCAGAGATGCATGGGAATGTTTTTAAACATTTTAAGAAAATGTTTAAATATAAACCACAACCTTACCTATCTGACTTGATTTACCAATCATTAATCCAGTTTGATAAAGATTTATATTTCTTACATATTTTACCTGTGCAAAATATTTCATGCATCAGATCTTGCCATGCAACTTGCAGTCTCTGTTTTTAAAGATGATTATTGTGGCCTGGAGATGTTATTTATTCATTACAAAGATGCTGGAATACTAGCTGTTAAAATAATTCACTTTAATTAGCATCCTTAATTTCTCTCTTTCTGGATGTTCACTACTTTCCCATGAGTCATGCAACAGCAATTTAGAATAAACCCAACCAGTCAGGGGTTTACACCATCATCATAGTCACCTGAAGTTATACTCTATCATATGCAGAATGGTTCATATATGTAGACATTATTACAGTATATTTGCTTATATTCCTGGAAAAAAAGGAAAAAAAAAATGTGAAGGAAGACCTTTTGATGTAACTCTGAAGCTAGATTTCCTGGTTCAGCTAGGATAGGGTTAAGTTTTCCCCAGCAGAGACAGGGAAGGGATCTCCAGCCAGGTTATACATACCATGCTGATGGGTTATTCATGCTACGCTGACATCAAGTCCAGACATGGGAGCTCGGAAATGTTTTCCTTGGTGGCTTTGGTCGCAGTGAGCAAGGGGCTGTCTGTAACCATTGCCGTATTTCTCTGTATATCTTTTCTCTTGTTCACTGTTATTACTGTTTACTGTTATTATCATTGCTACTGTTGTTGTTCAGATTGTTTATTACACTGTTGTATTAAATTTCTTCTTGTCTCAAACCAGGGTTTGTGCCCTAATAGTGTCCGAGGGTGGGGGAGGGACAACAGCAATGTGGTCTCCGGTACCAGCAGGGCTTAAACCAAACTAGCGATTTTGACACACAACGTGGGGCACAACAGGGCTGAAGTAAGAATCAAAAAGGGACAGACCCTGACCAGAGTATGTTAGAGCAATCTGTTGGGTGTAATTTTTCTGTTTGTTCTTGTACTCTTCGATAAGAAAATGTTTGTGATGATGACCCACTTGCCTCAGTGGTGGGGTGGCTTAAGGTTGAGGAGCATCGAGTGCTGATTGCTGCCAAGACGGTGCATCAGTAGCAGTTCAGCACCAACCGAGATTCCCTGGTCCCCATCCATCAGCTGACCCGTCCACTAGAAAGCCAGAAGGTGATCAGCAAAACTCACTCACCATTAAAAAGCCATAGATGGCCTGTAAGAAATCCTAATGCCAAATGCAGCCTAATTGTGGATTACTGTGGCCTGAATGAAGTTACGCCAGCAGTGACTGCTGCAGTGATGAACAGGCTAGAGCTCCACTGTGAACTGGAATCAAAGGCAGCCAAGTTGTACGCCACGATTGATATTGCTAAAGCTTTTTCTCCATTCCGATAGCGCCAGAGTGCAGGCCACAGTTGGCGTTCACTTGGAGAGGCATCCAGTACACCTGGAATCGATTGCCCCAGTAGAGGAACCACAGCTCCAACATTTGCCATGGACTGGTCCATATTGCACCAGAGAAAGGTGGGGCTCCAGAACACCTGCAGTATATTGATGACATCATTGTATGAGGGAACACAGCCGAGGAATTCTTTGAGAAAGGGAAGAAGATAATTGAAATCCTCCTGAAGGCCAGCTTTGCCATTAAGAAAAAGAAAGTTAAGGGGCCTGCAAGGGAAATTCAATTCCTAGGAATAAAATGGCAAGATGGGCGTCGCCACATCCCAATGGAGGTAATAAACAAGATAATAGCAATGACCCCACCAACCTCTAAAAAGGAGACTCAGTCTTTCCTGGTCACTGTGAGGTTCTGGAGGATGCACATCCCAAACTACAGCCTGATTGTGAGCCCTCTCTACCACGTAGCCCGTAAGAAGAATGATTTTGAATGGGGCCCTCAGCAACAACAGACCTTTGAAAAAAATTTAGAGGGAGATTGCTCAAGCAGTATGCCTCGGGCCAGTCTGGGAAGGGCAGGAGTTTAATAACATACTCTACAGCTCATCCAGGGAGAATGGCTCGACCTGGTGCCTCTGGCAGAGAGCACCTGGGGAAACCTGAGGTCAACCTCTAGGCTTTTGGAGCTGGGGATACAAAGGCTCTGAAGCTAATTATACACCACCTGAGAAGGAGATACTGGCAGCGTACGAAGGAGTTCGGGCTGCCTCGGAAGTGATCGGCACTGAAACACAGCTCCTCCTGGCACCCCGACTGCCGGTACTGGGGTGGATGTTAAAAGGAAAGGCTTCCTCCACACATCATACAACAGATGCCACGTGGAGTAAATGGGTTGCGCTGATAACACAATGGGCTTGAATAGGGAACCCCAGGCACCCAGAGATACTAGAGGTGATCACGAACTAGCCAGAGAGCAAAGATTCCGGGATGTCACCAGAACAGGAGGTGACACAACGTGCTAAGGAGGCCCCACCATATAACGAGCTGCCGGATGAGGAGAAGTGATATGCCCTGTTCACTGATGGGTCTTGTTGCATTGTGGGAAAACATCGATGATGGAAGGCTGCTGTGTGGAGTCCCAGACGGGTAACTGAAGCTGCTGAGGGACAGACTGAATCGAGCCAGTTCGCAGAGGTGAAAGCCATCCAGCTTGCTTTGGATATTGCTGAGTGGGATAAGTGGCCAAGGCTCTACCTCTACACCAACTCGTTTGCAGTGGTGAATACCCTGTGGAATGGTTGTAGCAACAGAAGAACAACTGGCAACGTAAGGGTAAAATTGTCTGGGCTGCTGAAGTATGACAGGATATTGCATCCCATGTGGAAAACCTTGTTGTGAAGGTGCGCCGTGTGGAAGCCCATGTACCAAAGAGTCGGGCCACTGATGAACATCGACACAACCAGCAGGCAGACCAAACAGCTAAGATTAGAGTGGCTCAGGTGGACTTGAACTGGCAGCGCAAAGGTGAACTGTTCATAGCCTGTTGGGCCCACAAGACCTCAGGTCACCAAGGTAGAGATGCAACATACAGGTGGGCTCAAGATTAAGATGTGGACATCACCATTGACACCATTGCAGAGATCATCCACAGATGTGAGACGTGTACTGCAACCAAACATGCCAAATACGTGAGGCCCCAGCGAAATGGAGAGTGATGGCTGAAATATAGATATGGAGAGGCCTGGCAGATCGACTGCATCACACTGCCACAGACCCAGCACAGGAAGCGCCACATGCTCACAATTGTGGAAGTAACCACTGGATGGCTGGAAGCTTACCCAGCACCCCACGCCACCACCCAGAACACCATCCTGGGCCTTGAAACCCAAGTCTTGTGGCGACACAGCACCCCAGAAAGAATTGAGTGAGATATGGGACCCACTTCTGAAACAACCTCATAAATGCCTGGTCAGAAGAACACAGCATCGAATGGGTCTACCATATACCCTACCACACACCAGACTCTGGGAAGATCGAGTGCTACAATGGACTGTTAAAAAACACACTGAAAGCACTGTGAGGGGTAGGACCATCAAAGACAGGGACATGCATCTAGCAAAGGCCACCTGGCTAGTCAACACAACAGGATCTGCTAGTCAAAACCTCCATGTGCTGTAGATGGGGATAAAAAAGAAACATATATATATATAATGTAATGTGGTAGTGGAATTTTACAGGAGACTTTGGTATTGTTCATACTTAAATAAAACAAACTAAAAGACAGTCTGGCCCTGGAAATAAGGACTTTTCTTTTTAGAAACAAGACATATCCATGAAGGGTGAAGGAATACCACTGTACAACTGAGGTAAGTGTAACATCCTAGGCCTTCTATCTTGATCTAGGGGAAGATGTCCCTGCTCATTGAAGGGGAGGAGGTAGACTCAATGACCTTTAAAGGGCCCTTCTAATTGTTTATTGGTGTGTGTGGGTATGTATCCTTGTTTCTGTGTGTATTTGTCTGTTTTGTGTTCATTTTACTAAATCCAAACACCTTTATTTCTGTATGTATATGCCTGTTTTTTGTATGCACGTGTATATATGTGTATAAATTAAGGTACTGTTAAGTTAGAATGAATCTTGTCATTTTAGAATATGAAAATAAGTTGCTTTTCTTTCAACATTTCTGAATTATTTTGTAATGATAATTTGCTGTTAGTTATTAATAAATCTAGATTTCCTGCTAAATCAATACTTTCATCTGCAATAGTGCTCCAATTTGACTGGAACACCTCATGCACATCAATAAATATTTACTGTTGAAATTCTATACTTGGCATCCTAGCATCTCTCCTCGGTCAGCATGGGTCAGTTGCAAATTTTTATGACACAATTCACTTTCTTTTGAAGTCCCAGATTGTTTTTTGCAGAAGGCATCACACATACAATACACTGGTAGTTGACAATGTATCTCCATGCTGATAATAAATTATTGTCTATAATTTTCTAAGGAAAGGAGCACTGGATATCTCCATAGACAGAAAGGCAATTCCTGCTTGCATTTTCTGTATATGGATATACCTGTAAGGTAAGAACTAACTGCTACTATTCATACTTCAAGCATAACATAATGCATGAATGTGCACTGTTGAAAAGTATCTTTCCAAATATCTATGGATGTCTAAATATCTGAAATTAATAAAAAGAGTTCAAGGGTAAAAACTCTGAAGAAGGTGAAAGTCTGATTGTTTTCAGAATAAAAGAGAAGTAGCAGCTTATGAATAAGATCCCTGTTGCACATCCTTCAGCACTCACATTTGCATCAGTAAAGTCAGAACTGCTTAAACTTGGCAAAGTTTACACACACACACACACACACACACACACACACACACACACACAAGTTTTATTATCTTGGTCTCTTTTTTTGTTTTATGTACTTCACTGGACAAATAAATCCTAGTTATTTCTGAAGACACCTTGAGACACTGTCATTTGACATAGGAAGTTAACAGAGGGAACAAGTGTTTGAAAGTAGACTTGATGTGGTAGGCTGGCTGGTGAAAAAAAAAGGATTACAAATTAGTAGCCACATAAAAACAAAGTGATGGACCTTGTGGGTCTCTATCAGGATAGTAGTCATTTTTTTAAGATTACATTTGTGCAAAAAGGGGAAAAGTATTAGATTTATACTCAGTTTCAGATTATAGAATATTATGTGCCATGTAGGATCAGCTTTCAAAGGCACAGAATACCAAACTGAAATTTCTGCATCAATGCTTCCATCTCCATGAGCACAGAGTAATCATGGAAATGTCATGTTCATCTAGAGAAATGCAAGTTATTATAATAGCAAAAGAAATACCTTTTCACAATCATTTTCCCAAAATTTTTAGGGAAGTTACTGAAAGACAATTGAAATAAGCTGAGAAGTCAGATGCTTTTCTAATCTTATCAAATCAATACTTGCTTCAGGATACAGACTTTACATGCTTGTAAACTCTCACTTTTTTTTTTTTTTTTCCATTATTTTAGAAGAGATGTAGACACAGGGAGATTATATATACAGAAGGAACAAGAAACAATCATAAAATCATGGAATCAAAGAATGGTTTGGGTTGGAAGAGACCTTTAAAGATCATCTAGTCCAATCCCCTTGCAATAGGAAGGGTAACTTCCAGTAGGTCGGGTTGCTCAAAGGCCCATCCAACTTTAGCTTGAACACTTCCAGGATGGAACATACACAGTTTCCCTGGGTGACATGTTCCTGTAAAAAAAAAAAAAAAAAAAAAAAAAAAGTCTAATATCTAAAGTAATGTAAAATGTCATAGCTAAGATAAATATTCCCTCTCAGTTTAGAACTGTTGTGTCTTGTCCTGTCACTACAGGTGATGGTAAAAAAAGTCTGTCTTTTTTATGTCCCTTTTATATATTGAAAGGTTGTGATAGGGTGTTTCTGGAGCATTCTTTTCTCCAGACTGAACAATGACAAATCTTTCAGCCTTTCTTCCTTAGAGAGCTGTTCCAGACTTCTAACCATTTCCATGGTCCTTCTCTGGACTGGCTGTAACAGATCCATGACTTTCTTTTGCTGGAGGTCCCAGAGCTGGATGATGTATTCCAGGTAGGGTGTCATGAGAGCAGAAAAGAGAGGGAGAATCACCTCCCTCAGCTTCCTGGCTATGCTTCTTTTCACGCAGCCTAGGATAGGAAGGATCACCAGATTAATCAGGCACGATTTGCCCTTGTTGAAGCCATGTTGGCTGTATCTAATCACATCCCTGTCTTCCATGTGCCTTGGTATATCTTCCAGGAGAATCTGTTCCAGGACCTTACTGGGCACAGAGGTGAGGCTGACTAGTCAGTAGTACCAGGATCCTTGTTAAAAATGGATGTGATGTTTCCCTTTTTCCAGTCACTGGGGATTTCACCTGACTGCCGTGACTTTTCAAATATGATGAGGAGAGCAGCTTAGCAACTACATCTGACAGTTCCCTCAGGACTCTGGGGTGCATCTTGGTGGGTCCCATGCACTTGTATATGTTCAGGCATGTCAGATTGTCTCAAACTTAGTCATATCCTATGATGGGTGGACATCTTTTCCCTACTTCCTGCCTTTAGGTTCAGGGACTTGAGAGATGTGGAAGAGTGGTTGCCAATGAAAACTGAGGCAAAAATTGTTCAGTACCTCTGCCTTCTCCTTGTCACTTGTCACTAGTTCTCCTTGTCTTGCTCACTGGACGGATGGGTAGTGGGGGGTACATCTTCTTTGGTCTTTTTCTTTTTTTTTTTCTAACAAGTGTACCTGTATAAGCCCTTTTTATTATTCTTCACATTCCTTGTCAAATTCAGCTCCGGTTGTGGCTTAGCTTTCCCAGTCCCAATCCTATCCATCCTGACAGTGTCCCTGTATTCTTCCTAGGATGCACGACTCTACTTCCACTACCTGTGCATTTTCTTCTTACCATTTAGTCTGATCTTACCTAGCCATAATGATCTTCCGCCTTCCTTCTCTGATTTTTCACATGTGCAAATCAAGAACTCTGGTGCTCTAAGAAAGGTGAAGCATTTCAGAGGTGTTTCCCTGTTGGTTCCTCTGGCTCTGCTCTGTTTCCTAAAACTCCATCTACTTCTGCTGCTAAATCTATCTTGAAGCCTTCTTCATAGGTCTGGCCATCTTACTGGCAAAGACCTTATCACACTATGTCAAGTGAATCCCACGACCTCCCAAAAGGCAAAATTTCAGATACATTAACGAGTGAAGTTTTAAATTAAAATATCTGGACATTATATATATATATATAAATATAAAGTCTTTAGTTTTTCATACAGAGAAAAGTTTGGATCATTTATTTATTTCTGAAAATTTTGCTGACAGGAGACTAGAATACTCTGACTGGAATAAATCGCATCACAGCTGAAAATTAGGTCCCAGTTCAGCAAATTAATCAGGTACATGGCAAAGCATGAGCACTGCGGGAACTTGTCACAATTTCTCACAAACAAAAACCTGCCCTAAACTTATAAAAAAAAAAAAAAAAAAAAAAAAAGAACCAGTTCCTGAACTGACTTCCTGTTCTGCATGCAATCACGTCATCGAATCGTGAGGTGTTGGTTGGCCATATTTTTATTAATAAACCCCATTCCTCCATAGGATGTAAAATGTTATTTATGAAAAATGCCATCAGAAATTACGTAAGAGGAGAAAGTGACAGGAGAAATTGTGCATGTTTGAGAACATCTATGAGATAAGGAAATTCAACCAAACAGAAAGTGTCTCAAAGGAGGAAAAAGAATAAACCAGCATAAACAACTGCATATAATTAGATCTGTATTGCTCAGAAAGCAGCTATAACAGATATCCATAGATGAAAAGCAATCTTCTTGATACCCATTGTCTAATTTTGATTAACATATCACTTTTTCTTTCACAAGGGATAAGATTTGAAAGCATCAGAGGCAGGTTTAGATGCTGTCATTCATGTCAAGATATCAAGAAATACAATATATTTTTTTCCTTGATATTTGTAAAAGTGCATCAACTCTCAGCTTTTGCTATCCATAACAACAAGATATATAAAATGAACAGGACAAGCAAACTGAGACCATGTTATACTGTGATACTTGCTTAGCCTTGTTTTGCAGGTGGTGTTATCAGAGTCCAATATGCTCTGACTATGAGTGCATAAAGTTTAGTATCAGATTTTCTTATCTGAAGACAGTTCATCTTATATGGGATTTCAGATTTAGCCAAGTGATACAAAATATACTTGAAAACATAATGAAAATATTAAATTTAGCAAAATGCAGCAGTTGTAATACACACTTCAGTTACAGTACCAGTATAATTCCCCATTAGCAGGAATACATGGGTTGAAGCCAGCTCAAGCATGATTCTGTCTTGGAAACTCTTGCTAGTTAGTTTTTATACTCTGAGTTGGGCTGGGACACCCATTCACTCTTCCCCATGTTGGTCTAGCTAAGCCAAGGAGGCATTTATGCCACTAGCTGATCCACTTAGTTGTTGATATCTATTTAAAACAATGGCCATCCTCTGGTCCCTTTGCAGTGAGAGAAAGTCAGCCTGTTTGCAACAGCTGTGGTCAGTCACACCCTGTGCTGTTTTCTGAACTTCATGGGCACATTGTCCTTGCCCAAATCTACTAATCTTTCTTCCATTGTAGAGGTTTATTCAGTGAGTCCCATTCAACCCCTAAGGCTTTAATCAGTCACAGATATTGATGACTGACCGAACAGCAGTATTAAAAGACTTACTTGGTTTGGCTTTAAAATATCCATAATATTCTATCAATAGAATATTATCAATATTAGTTGCCCTTGAATAAGTATCCGCTCTTTTCTGCCGAAACTAGAAGAATGAGTTAGAAAACACCTGAAAACTACTCACAAATTAAATGATAAATTTTACCCATATTTGCATTTGATGAAAGCCTTTATTACACATCAATATACCATACTCTTTCTTTCTTAAATAAAGGTTTTAGACAACAGGTTATTGATATTTGAAATTAAAAACCAGTTAACTTCATGTTCTGAAATGGATAAAGAAAAAGTTAAACTGTTTTCACAGAGGACAAATTCAAGTGGATAAAAGATTCATCCATTAATATCTTTCAGAAGTCTTCTGACACAGACTCCACCACTACATTTTTCATTAACTTTCATTCCCCAGATTCACTGCCAGATTAATTCTGTTTGCAGAACAGAAATGTGAGTTTCCTTCAGTGCTAAAGATGCCTGAGTATTTTTCTATTAAAAAGAAATGCTGTTGTCTTCTGTTAAGCTCTAATTATGACAACAATAGACAATATCTGCACTATCCGTACTGCTAGTGATCAAATAATTGATACAGCATAATACAACACAAACTCCTGATACAATAAAAGGTTTCCTTTATAGCAATGAGGACAGATTTATTATAGTAGGAAAACTACATTTTTACAAGATTAAATTCACTTTTATAAACTAAACAGAACCTGACAGCATTGTTCACAGCACTCTGCTATCCCTAGGAGATTCAGATACTAACAGGAAAACAAAACGTGAAGCTAACACATAGAAAACATTGTACAAACAAATATTTTTCACAAAATCCTCAGGTGTGGGGTTTGTTTGTTTGTTTGTTTTTTAAAAAAGTTTCTGTATGTATAATGAGTGTATCAATATGAATACACCTCTCTGACACCTGTATCTCCAATATCTCCAATAGCTAAACTCTCCCCTCAAAACTATAATCATCAACAGAAATAGCAGAAGAGAAGCTAGATAGTTTCCTGTTTCTCACTGCTGGTAACTCAGACAAATAAAGTAACTTTGTCCCATATTCATCCCTTTCTGATTGACATGGCAACAGGAACAGGCAAGGAAGCTTGGTTATCTGTCCACCAGAAGTGAACACAACATATCTGGCTCCCTGACAAAGACCACTGCCATCTCTATTTTTGATCTGAGAGTTTCATTGTCATTCATGCAAGAAAACAACATTATTGCAGGGCAACTATTTGCAGAAAATGCTTGTGGTTTTCCCTTGCAATTAGTTTCCCTCTCAGCTGTTATCTGGAATTCAAGTTCATTCTGTTTCTGGGTATTTGGTTACACATCTTACATGCTTAATTATATCATTGCTTAAAACCAACTTGAACGTTGTGGTTTTGCCATCAAGATGAAGATGAGATGCCTTTATCCAGAGTTGGTAACAACAGTAATAGAGACTTAGTGTTGTACTGGAATGGTACATAGTTACCCAGAGCACTTTTAGGCTCCAATAACTATCAAATCCACATTAGCACAACTTTGATACTGCTGTTACCAGGATGGTTCACACTGCAGTCACCCTTTCATTTGCTATGTAGGTATATTCAGAGCAAGATGGTGAGCTAATGCCATTCATATTGCCATGAAAATAGTAATTAGGTATACAATCCTTTTCTGGTTAAAAAAGTCTGTATCTAATTATGGAGTATTGTGTCAATTCTTCTCCTCCATTGCTGACAGACTGCTGACAGTGACTGTGTTCATTAATATATTTTTCTTTTTTTCTTTTTTTTTTTTTTTTAATCTTGAAGCCAGTAAAGCCTGAAAAGAGACAAGAAACATCTGCAAACTACCAAGATTTTTAACATGTTGTGCTGCATATCTCTATATCCTTTTACTATAGTTATACAGTCCCCACTGCTACAGTTTGATGCACTTAGTTAATCTTAGTCTAATGGATTTTGTCTTTATAATGGAGAAGTAAGGGAGTCACAGTCAAATTCATTTTTTAAATGGTAATCAGACATACATTGACAGGTTAAGGCTGAAATCTCAATTGTCACTCTTAAAAAAACAGCTATGTGTACCTTGGGTGACAGATGCATGAATTAGCAAAGATATATTTTCTTCTGTTTCTACATGTATAACTAAAATACACTGAGAAGAGAGATAATGACTAACTTTGTGAACACTAATTCACTCAATGGTTTGGATGCTGTAGACTTGCTTGCCATGAAGATAGTCCAAAATACATCACTATAGGAGAAATTCTAGTATCCTGTGTGGGAGGTGCACGCGCCCAATGAAAGCAGAGCTTCTTGGCTGCTGAGGTGTAGCAGCTTTGGGATGCCTTTGTTCTCAGGGCCTCGTGGCAATTGGGGCTTTTGGCCAATGAGAGCCACTATTGACTACAGGTCAGATTTGGCCTGAGTATAAATGGAGTCCTCTGGGAGGACTACTTGGGGCTCGTCCCCTGGAGCAGCAGCTGCGGTCAAGGATTCTCCCCTTGGGTCAGGATGCTGCCCAAGGAAACTCCTTGAGGTGCCTTGGTTCGGGACGCTGCCCTGACCAGGTCCTCAAGGTTGAGAGCCCTCACTTGTCAGGTGAGTGATAAAGCGTTTTGCATTGCTTTTAAACCCTAGAAAGCTGTTCTGTTCTCCTCTCACAGACACTCGAACCTGTAATTTATGGAGAGCTAGTTACCTGTGTTAATAATTTTTTATTATTTTTGGCAGGTGGCTGTTTAATTGAGAGCATCTGTAACAATTGGTGCACTCGGCAGGATGTTGATAGAGGAGATATTACAGAAATATAGTTGTGCCCCTTCTCCCTCAGATGTGCAGTGGGTGAAGGAGAGGTGGTTTGATTTAGTGGAAGTTGCAAGAAAATTGGAACAAAGACAGGGAACCTGGTGGATAAGCGGAAGTGAAGGAAAAAAATGTGCCATTTTAGGTGCATGCTTGATTCAGGCCCAGGATTACTTTGTAATGGTGGAGAAAGATGCCTTACAGGAGCAGTTGGAAATCAATCATTTAAAGACAGAATTATTACGGGAAAGAGAGAAAGCTGTTATTAGAAAGAAAAATGAAATTATGCTGGCACAACCAAAAAAACCTCCTAGTGTTGTTCAGATTCAGAAGTTAATTACAGGTGTAGATCTTGAGGAGTGGGATGGAGATATTTGGGGAGAGCTGTCACATCCCGCTCAGACAAGGGGGACAAGTGACTCAGATTCACAAATCCCCAATTGGAGCGGACAACAAGTTCTCCAAGTTCAAGCATTTATTAACTACCTACAATGTACTAATTGAACACATGATAATTGGCTAAGTACAGAGCAAGGTGTGGTGAGCAATATAATATGCTTTGCATTTCTTAATAGAAAAAGGAAAAGAGGGAGATAGAGGGAATGGTGGAATACAGATCACCGGTCTGGATTCCTGCGCTGATCTTGCTGGCGAGGGTTCCAGGAGGTGGCCGTCTTCTTTGCTGGCATCCATCTTCTTCACTTCATTGCTCTCTCCAGATGGCCGGGGGGGCAGAGAGAGGGGCAGAGATAGAGAGAGAGCCCTTTCTTCTCCCCTTTGATTTATACCCACTTTCCTTGGGTCCGTCCCCTAGGTCAACCCACAGACCTACGTATCCCATGTACAGGGAGGGGTAAGGTGTTTCATGGGATGATGTCACTAGCATGATCATGACAGCCCTCGTTAGCATATTGAGGGGTGTCAACTTTAATATGCATTTCGTAGATAATGAAGCAAAGTTCATTCACCTGACACATGGCCCTTGAAATTTGCCCAGGTGCCCCAGAGCAGAGCCGTCCTGTCTCCACAGGGCTCTCTCCCCCAGCTACATCGGGCAGCGTTATCAGCTTCGGCCTCCACAGCATGCACCCTGTGACTCATAGTTTTGTCTTGCGAGTGTTTGAGGCATATCTTCAATCAGCCTCAACTTTTGCTTTCCCAGGCTGTTTGTCTTAGTTTCTCACAGGCCTGGTTTCTCGTCTCTCACAAGAGTCTGATGAAAGTGGCTTGGAGGAAATAGAGGAATTGGAGGAAAGACAGGTGTGACATCTCATAAAAACAGAAAGACACACAGGTTCACAAGGTGGGAAACCCCGAACCACCATCCATACAACCCCCTGGATGAGACCTGAGCTTAGTGAGCTTCAGGTTAAATATTTGCATAAACTTGGTGAAACTGAAACTGAGTATTTGTGGAGAGTTTCTTTAATGGGGGGGAGAATCGAATTCTGTTGAGTGATGATGAGGCAGGAGGTTTCTGGGGTCCAAGAGTGTTTTTAAGTGATGGACCAGTTGTTAAACAGTTGATAACATCTTGTGTGGCTTACTGGAATGGGGGTGTGGACCCTAAGGAGAGGGGAGAAGCTGTTACCATTAAAGTAAATGGGATGTCGGAGCTGGCGGAGGGAGTACAAAAGGCCTCTTGCATTCAGGCGATGTATGAGAGGGGTCGGTGTGGAATCCTGCTTACTGCACTGGTAGATCCCAGCCACCTTAGAGCTATTATTAGAGGGCTCACGGATGCCTTAAAGATCCATGTCCTGTCCCTCAGAGAAAGGGTGTAAAGAGCTAATTGAATGCAACCACCGAACACCCCCACAACCCTCATTTACACATCTTAATGTGGGCAGAAGTGTTACTTGATCTGGTACCTTATGGGCGAGAGATGGGCTGAACTGACCCGGGTGAGGGTGAAGATGGAAGCTGAATGGTTCAGCAAGTCAGTCAGAAACTTCTTCCCCAGCAGCCTCCTCGTAGAGACTTTAAACTGCCCCAGGATAAATCAGGTCGATTTTACGATTCAAGAAGGAATCATCTTTGGTGGAAGGCGTTGGCACTGGGTGTAGCCCAAGTAGTATTACATGGGCAATCTACTGGTAACATCTTGAAGTTGATGCAATTGCTGGAAGGCAGAACTTGAGAACAAAGGAAAAATATTAGGGTTTGATGTTTTGGTAGGTAAAAAGTGGTGTTTGCCTGATGGCAGTGTGGAGTTTTGGAGTTTGGGGGACAGAAATTGCCTATGTCTCTCAATACACATTGCCAACTGCTGCCAAACAGGGTATTTTTGAAGTGATAAATGATACTGAAAAATACTATAAATTGTACACATTTTCCTTACAGTTCTCCAGTGTGGCCAATCCACAAACCAAAAAGGTAGCAGTTAACAGCCGATGATGGGCAGCTGAATGCCCATCCGGGCCTTTTATCAGCTGCAGGGCCTGGCTGGGCTGGGTGCAGCCAGGTCTGCGATAGGCTGTTTGTGGTACTTTTGTTAGAAGCACAGGTGACTTTGCCTCCACGTGGGACAGCAGGCAATTTACATTTGTATGTCTCTTCGCAGACAATTTCTTGCTATGCACTGACTCAAAAGCTCACTAAAACCATGCCCCAAGAAGGGATTAAGATGTCTGGAAACACCCCCCCACACCACCACCACCACACCCCCCCA
>NW_020799469.1:29102-36102 GCF_003259725.1 Athene cunicularia | reverse complement strand
GGCTGTTTGTGGTGCCTTTGTCAGAAGCAGAGGTGGCTTTGCTCCCACATGGGACAGCAGGCAGTTTGCATTTGTATGTCTCTCGCCGACAACTGCTTGCTATGCACTGGCTCAAAAGCTCACTAAAACCATGCCAGGAGAAGGGGTTAAGATCTCTAGAAACACCGCCCCCCCTTCAAGTGAGAAACTGTGAGGAAGCGCTGTGTGCAGTTAGATCATTATTGCCACACACAGAAGACGGGGAAGGAAACACCCAAATCAATTTAATCAGGTAACAGGAGCCACTTTACTACCAGGGTGGACCAGGAGTGGGCACACAAGCCATCAAATGGGTGTTTCATATGCCATATTACCCTCAAGCTAATGGCATGGATGAGTGAATTAGTGGCTCGATCAAGAGACATGCCAACGTTTCATGACCTAATTAGGATATAATGTTGGCATAAGCGGTTTTTATTATTAATAACCGCTGGTGACTTTATGTGAATCCCAAAATATGAGCATTTTGTCCTATGGGATTGTCAGGTGATGATGCTACTATATTTGACAATCATAAGGGCCAGTTCCCCCTGAAAATATATGCAGGCCAACCTGCCATGGTGAAGTTGCCCTCAATTGGGATTGTGTATAGGACCCTGGTAAAATCTAGGAGTTTACATGCCTGGGGAGGCCTTAAATAAAGGTGGAAAACCTCACTGAATCAGTTCCTGATGGATAATCCCTGATGTCTAACTTGATGCCCGGGTTCTGATCCAAGGCCTAGTTCTGTTTTTTGTTAGGATCTTTAAGGAACATATGACTTTGGTATACTGCTTGGCCATGGGGATCCATATGGACAATGAAGACTCAGATGACAATGTGGTGGTGACTGGATCTTGCGAAATTGGCACCATTCAGAAGAATGTGATTGAACTTGGTGCTATTATATTAATGTCACTTCAGGTCAAAAAAAATGAAGAAAGTATCAAGAGACTTGAGGCAATTGTTGCCATATTAAGCATTAATTGATTAATTAGATATGTTTAAATCTTCCTTGTTAGAATGGTTAATCAGCTTCCTTCAGTGTTGATTGTGTTATAATCAGACAAAGCCAATTTTTATAAAAACATATATATATATATATATATATATAGTTTATTTGGGTTCAATCAATTTAGGGTAGGAAGCAATAGGCAAAGCAGGGCTGGGTGCGTGGAGAGCTGCAACACTACCACACGCACAACGAGTTCCAAAAAGCAGCATTTTTTAAACTCTTGTGCCATCGTCTTTAACCAATCTCCTACCGTCAGATATTTGTCCTGCTCTTTTCCACTGGGTCATTTGAGTTGCTTGGGTGCGTGTCCTCCTACAGGGTCTTTCAAAAGTCTCAAAGCCCTGGTCTCTTGGTGCACATTTCTCCTATTGGATCTTTAAAAAGCCTCATGATATCATCTTTTTTGCAGGCTTTTTATTCAAACAGCATTACATATTAGCTCTAGGTGGGGTTTCTGAGACACGGTTACATTGTTCCAATCCAAATGGCACACTTTACATTTTTATTGTTTAACATTTACAGATCATTCAAGTGTATCCTACACACCCTGGCAATCTGCTGGTTTAAGCCCTGCTGGAACCAGTGAACACATTGCTGTTGCCCCTCCCCCACTCTCAACCAGTTGGGCTGGAAGTTAAGCACAGACCCCGGGATAAAATAAGAAGAAATTTAATTATACAGTGTGATAAAACAATCTGGACAAAAACAGTGCCATTGATAACAGCAATAAAAAAGCAATAACAATGAACAAGAAAAAAGATATACAGAGAAATACCGCTAAATGATCAGGGAGCAAGCCCACCCCGTGTGTGTGTGCAACCCCAAAATCAAAAACTAAAGTAAAAAGGAAAAGGCTCCGCCCCTGGACCTGACATCAGCATGCTATGCATAAACTGGCTGGAGATCATTTCCCCCTCTCTCTCTGCTGGGGAAACCTGACTCTATCCTAGCTGAACCAGGACATAATCCACCCCTTTATTCTACACCATCTGTGTCATGTCCAGCTGCCATTTAGCAGTTAACAATAACAAAGTAATAATATGCAAAGGTACAGCATAATTCATGGCATGTTTTCACCCAGAATCAAGTCCCCCTGTGGTACACATCGGACCTCTCCATTGTCCTGCATAACCCAAAAGGTACACCCAGGACCTGGAGCAAAAGCAATCCTGTGGATGGGTTTGCCTTTAGATTTGCCTGGCGCAGGTCCAAACCAGACCATTTTCCCCAATATTTTCCTCATGCACACCACAGGGACTTTATCCCCAGCACATGGAGGTTTTGAATGAGCCGGGCCAGCTTGATTGGCGGATCCTCTTGTTTTGACTAGCCAGGTGGCCTTTGCTAGATGCATGTCCCAGTCTTTGAAGGTCCCACATCCCAATGCTTTCAATGTGTTTTTCAACATTCCATTGTAGCGCTCAATCTTTCCAGAGGCTGGTGCATGGTAGGGGATATGGTAGACCCACTCGATACTGTGTTCTTCTGACCAGGCATTTATGAGGTTGTTTTGGAAGGGGGTCCCGTTGTCTGACTCAATTTTCTCTGGGGTGCTGTGTCGCCACAGGACTTGGGTTTCAAGGCCCAGGATGGTGTTCCGGGTGGTGGCGTGGGGTGCTGGGTAAGCTTCCAGCCATCCAGTGGTTACTTCCACCATTGTGAGCACATGGCGCTTCTTGTGGCGCTTTCTGTGGCAGTGTGATGTAGTCGATCTGCCAGGCCTCTCCATATCTATATTTCAGCCATCGCTCTCCATTTCGCTGGGGCTTCACCCGCTTGGCATGTTTGATAGTAGAACATGTCTCACATCCGTGGATGATCTCTGCAATGGTGTCAATAGTAAGGTCCACCCCTCGATCTCGAGCCCACCTCTATGTTGCATCTCTACCTTGGTGACCCGAGGTCTCATGGGCCCACCAGGCTATGAACAGTTCACCTTTGCGCTGCCAGTTCAAGTCCACCTGAGCCACTCTAATCTTAGCAGCTTGGTCTGCCTGCTGGTTGTGTCGATGTTCATCAGTGGCCCGACTCTCAGCTACAATGGGCATCCACATCGCACACCTTCACAAGGAAGTTTTCCACAGGGGCTGCTATGTCCTGCCATACTTCAGCAGCCCAGAGGGTTTTACCCTTACGTTGCCAGTTCTGCTTCCATTGCTGCAGCCATTTCCACAGGGTATTCGCCACTGCCCACGAGTCCATGTAGAGGTAGAGCCTCAGCCACTTTACTCGCTCAGCAATATCCAAAGCAAGCTGGCTGGCTTTCACCTCTACAAACTGACTCGATTCACCCTGTCCCTCAGCAGCTTCAGTGACCTGTCATGTGGGACTCCACACAGCAGCCTTCCATCATCGATGTTTTCCCACAATGCAACAAGACCCATCAGTGAACAGGGCATATCGCTTCTCCTCATCCGGCAGCTGGTCATATGGTGGGGTCTCCTTAGCACGTGTCACCTCCTGTTCTGGTGATATCCCGGAATCTTTTCTCTCTGGCCAGTTCGTAATCACCTCTAGTATCCCTGGGCGGCTGGATTTCCCTATTTGAGCACATTGCGTTATCAGCGCAACCCATTTACTCCACATGGCATTGGTTGCATGATGTGTGGAGGAGGCCTTTCCTTTGAACATCCATCCCAGCACCAGCAGTTGGGGTACCAGGTGGAGCTGTGTTTCAGTGCCGACCACTTCTGAGGCAGCACGAACTCCTTCGTACACTGCCAGTATCTCCTTCTCAGTGGTGTATAATTAGGTTCAGAGCCTTTGTATCCCCGGCTCCAAAAGCCTAGAGGTCGGCCTCGAGTCTCCCCAGTTGCTCTCTGCTAGAGGCTCCAGGTAGGGCCATTCTCCCCGCTGCAGTGTAGAGCATGTTCTTAACCTCCTGCCCTTCCTAGACTCCCCTGAGAGCTACTGCTTGGGCAATCTCCTGCTTAATGTATTCAAAGGATTTTTGTTGCTCAGGGCCCCATTCAATATCGATTTTCTAATGTGTTACATGGTAAAGAGGGATTACAATGAGGATGTAGTTTTGGATGTGCATCTTCCAGAAGCCCACAGCGCCCAGGAAAGACTGAATCACTTTTTGAGAGGTTGGTGGGGCCATGGCTGTTATCTTGTTTATCACCTCCACTGGGATGTGGCGACACACATCTTGCCATTTTATTCCTAGGAATTGAATTTCCCTTGCAGGCCCCTTAACTTTCTTTTTCTTAATGGCAAAGCCAGCCTTCAGGAGGATTTCAATTATCTTCTTCCCTTTCTCAAAGACTTCCTCGACTGCGTTCCCCCATACAATGATGTCATCAATATACTGCAGGTGTTCTGAGGCCCCACCTTTCTCCAGCGCAGTATGGACCAGTCTATGGCAAATGGTGGAGCTGTGGTTCCACCCCTGGGGCAATCGATTCCGGGTGTACTGGATGCCTCTCCAAGTGAACGCCAACAGTGGCCTGCACTCTGGCTTTATGGGAATGGAGAAGAACACGTTAGCAATGTCAATCATGGCGTACCACTTGTCTGCCTTCAACTCCAGTTCATACTGGAGCTCTAGCATATCCGGCACTGCAGCACTAATAGCTGGCGTTAACTTCATTCAGGCGACAGTACTGCACAGGTAGCCTCTATTTGTCATTAGTCTTTCTCACAGGCCATCTAGGGCTGTTGAATGGTGAGTGAGTTTTGCTGATCACCTTCTGGCTTTCTAGTTGACGGATCAGCTGATGGATGGGGACCAGGAAATCTCGGTTGGTGCGGTACTGCCGCTGCTGCACCATCTTGGTAGCTGTCGGCACTCACTGCTCCTCAACCTTAAGCCGTCCCACTGCTAAGCGATCCTCTGATAGGCCCAGTAAGGTGGAAAACTTTTCAACCTCCTCCAGAGCATCTACACCAAAAGCCGACCGGTACGCTTTTGGGTCTTTGAAGTACCCTCTCCTGGCATCTGGGCCAGTCACAATGGGGTGCTTATGCCAGTCCTTTTAGTCAGGCTCACTTCATCTTCCAATAGGGTCAGAATTTGGGATTCCCCCTGTCACTCCAGAGATGCAGATGGATTCAACCCCACTGTAGCTCGATGGTATCAGAGTACACTGTGCGCCAGTGTCCACCAAAGCCTTATAATCTTGTGGGTCTGACGTGCCAGGCCATCGGAACCACACTGTCCAGTAAATCCAATTATTTCTTTCCCCCAACTGGCTGGAGGTAGAGCCCCTCTAATATGCTTATCATCACTCACTTCTTGCAACAATGGTTTACTGGTTCCCTCAAGAGGGTCAGACATAATGTTCACCATTCTATTCTGCCTGGGGGATTTCTGACTGGACACTGGAGCTGTGCTCTTCTCAAAGACTCCCTTTTTTTTGATGGTCTTCCCTTTCAGCTGCTCTACTCGTGCAGCTAGGGCAGTAGTGGGCTGTCCATCCCACCTCCTCATGTTTTCTCCATGGTCACAGAGGAAAATACACAGGGTGCCTCGTGGTGTGTACCTTCTGCTGCCTTTCTCTTGGGTGGGGAAATGTATACTTGTAATGGCTGAGACATTATCCCATGCAGGTGGAACGTAGAACATGTCCTCTTCCATTTTTTGGATCCTCTGAGACAGTTCCTCTACAGCTGAGACCCAAGAATGCTGAGATGAAGAGAGATTTCCCTCATATTGCCGGAGCTTGCCAACCACTCCATCCACTGTTAGAGTGTGGGTGTCTGTCCACCAGGACACTATTGCCAATGCTTTTGAGTGTTCTTCTGGCGCACTCTTCAGGAACTTTTGCCACATCAGGTGTGTGCAAGGGGCCTGATCTGGATCCATGGTTACTGTACATCATTCAGATCACCATAGATCATCTCAAACACAGCCAGTTCCCTGATGTTCTGGATGCCTTTCTCAATGCTGCTCCATTTGCTTACTGCCATAGGATATCATCCTTGTAGGGGTCCCTCTCCCTTACACTGAGCAGGAGTCACTTCCAAAGGCTGAGGGTTTGAGCCTGTTTCCCTATTTGCCTATCAATGCCTGCCTCCTTGGCCAAAGATCCCAGCTGCTTGGCCTCTCTCCCTTCCATTTCAAAAGCACTGGCTCCATTGTCCCAGCATCGGTGCAGCCAGGTGCAAATCTGCTTGCCTCCCAGGAGGCCGAAAATTTGTCCCCATATCTCGCAACTCTGTTGGGGATAGAGATCTGACGATCATCTCTGGTCCTTCCTCCTGTTCCCCTGATGGGCCTGGCTCATCCTCATCCCTCACTCTGCGAACTGACTTTCTGGTATATTTTGTTTTCTGCATTGGGGCGGCTGACTCTGGCACTGGCTGACTCTCTGGCTCAGTTGCTGTGCTAGTGGAGGCGACTGACACTGGTGCAGTATCTGGATCGGGGGGACAGGCAGTTTCAGTGAGTTCACTCTCAGGTTCTGTAGCCTTTTCTTCCCCTTGAGGGCAGTAGGTGGTATTAAGGAGGACACCACAGTAGGCATGGGCAAGTCCCCAAGCATTGCAGCGATTTGTGTCTCCTGGGTTTTGCCAGCTTGGTAACACTTCCTTTCTAAGCACTTCATCATCTTATCAGGGTTGTGCACTTGCTCAGGAGTGAAATTCCAAAGCATTGGAGGTGCCCACCGACTCAGGCCTTTGCCCATCTTTTCCCACACCCCTTGCTACTCACTATTATCTGACCTCGGGGTAGGTTTCTGGGCACTGATATTGTTAGAGAAGTGCCGCATGGCCAAAATCGAAATCAGACAGACATTCAGAAGGCATTGTGCCACAATCACACTGGCCTGCAGGCTCCAAGGAAAACTGAACCTCCCCAAAGCCGAGAGGATCTCTTCCCCTGGCTCACCCATAGAGGGAGTGAGACCCCTAACAAAAGCCCTAATGGCAAACAGGTACTGCCCCCCCCCCCCCCCCCCCCCCCCCCCCCCCCCCCCCCCCCCCCCCCCCCCCCCCCCCCCCCCCCCCCCCCCCCCCCCCCCC
>NW_020799469.1:12043-29052 GCF_003259725.1 Athene cunicularia | reverse complement strand
CCCCCCCCCCTCCCCCAGCAATACAAAGGCATTCTAAGCATTCAATAGCCCATATAACAACATAAGACCCTTTATACATTTTCTACCAGTAACTAAAGCCACCACTGGGATTATACACTGGATATAAGGATTAATCCAGCCCCACCATTCAAGCAAGTGGTCTAGCATTGCAAACATTTTCTTATCAAACAAGCCCAAATACAAACAGAAAAATTACGCTCAACAGATTGCTCTATCACACTCTGGTCAGGATCTGTCCCTTTTTATTCTTATTTCAGCCCTCGAACCCAACGCTTGTACACCAATTAAAAACTGTCCTGGTTTAAGCCCTGCTGGGACCAGGGTGCACGTTGCTGTTGCTCCTCCCCTCCCCTTAACCATCGGGCTGGAAGTTAAGCACAGACCCCGGGCTAAAATAAGAAGAAATTTAATACAACAGTGTGATAAAACAATCTGAACAACAACAGTGGCAATGATAACAACAATAAAAAAGCAATAACAATGAACAAAAGATACACACTGAAAAAACACTAAATGGTCAGGGAGCAAACCCGCTGCCTGTGTGTGCACAACCCCGAAACCAAAAGCGAAAGTAAAATGGAAAAGACTCCACCCCTGGACCTGATGTCAGCATGGTATGAATAACCCGTCTGGAGATCCCTTCCCTCTCTCTCTGTTCTGGGGAAACTTGACCCTATCCTAGCTGAACCAGGACATCAACCTAACAAATTAGTTACTATAGTTTATTACATCACCCACCTTGCTTAACTTAGCAAATTAGTTACAATATTTTATTACAACAATTGTAATACATGGTATGGTTGTAGGTTTGGTTTCTTTTAGTATTTGATTGTATAATCATCGAGGGATGACAATCCACAATGAGTATGGAGAATCACCAGGACCACATTTCCTTTTAACCTTGGAGGCAAGAGATGAGTGCACCAACACTTCAAGGAAACCAGCTGAATCATGACTGTAGTCACGGGGTGGATTGTGGCTGGTGCATCCACCCAATGAAAGCAGAGCTTCTTGGCTGCTGAGGTGTAGCAGCTTTGGGCTGCCTTTGTCCTCAGGGCCTCGTGGCAATTGGGGCTTTTGGCCAATGAGAGCCGCTATTGACTACAGGTCAGATTCGGCCTGGGTATAAATGGAGTCCCCTGGGGGGACTACTTGGGGCTCGTCCCCTGGAGCAGCAGCTGTGGTCAAGGACTCTCCCCTTGGGTCAGGACGCTGCCCAAGGAAACTCCTTGAGGTGCCTTGGCTCGGGACGCTGCCCTGACCAGGTCCTCAAGGTTGAGAGCCCTCACTTGTCAGATGACTGAATAAGTGTTTTGGGTTGCTGGGGTTTCTATTAAACCCCGTAGAGTTCTTTATTATGCATTATGGGTTGTCGTTAAACCCTAGAAAGCTGTTCTGTTCTCCTCTCACAGACATTCGAACCTGTAATTTATAGAGAGCTAGTTACCTGTGCTAATAATTTTTTATTATTTTTGATGGGTGGCTGTTTAATTGAGAGCATCCGTAACATCCTGGTACATTCTGAACTATATCCTCCATAAAATGGATTACATTATGTCCAGGGAACTGTGCTTGGAGTTCAGAGGTACTGAGTTAACACTTCCAATCTTTATTTAAACACTTAATTTTTCTTTAAAAAGTGCAGAGCATTGATCATAACAAAAATAATACTTTTCTGTTTTTTCATAGACAGCTAGAAAATGATCTTTAAAATGACTAGGAGGACCTCAAAACTTTGAAGATAAAATGATGTAGAAAGTAATTATTTAAACATTTAATAAACTTATTTTCCTCTTTCCCTCCCATGTTTATTACCTACCATTTTCATAATGTAATAATTGCAATCGGCAAACTGTAAATTCCCTCCACAAATGAATATCATCTTTCATGAACTGTAAGAAGACAAGAAATATCCTCTGTAAAGAAAAAAATGAAGTAACTCTTCCACAAAGCATCAGTAAGGTAAAACTTTTATGGATTAACACCTTTCTTTTTGTTTTTGTTTTTGTTTTTTTGTTTGTTTGTTTGTTTGTTTTTTCAACAGAAGACCATTAAATTTTGCTGAGTCACTCTACAGACCTGTGGCGTGTTAGAATCAAGCCTGAGGAAAAAGCAAGTAACTATAAGAATCACAAGGACTGAAGAGGACTTTAGGAGCTTAAATTCTAACCCTTTATGAAAAATTATAATCTAGTCACATTCAGAGAAATCAGGATAACACAGGCAACTCAATGGGCAAGCAGGCTTGTCTGCTTTCTCCATGGAACTGAAAAGCAGTATCAATTTTTTTCACTTCATCCATATGCCATTCATCCACTCTCTTTTCACTGTTAAACAGATCACTGCATACAAAGAAGATATAAAAAGATACTCTTCTGTTTATGGTGGTGACTTTTTTTTTTTTTTTTTTTTTAACTATGAGAGTAATGCCCATCTCAGACTTCAGAAATAGTTAAAAATATCAAGAAGACTTGTCACAGTTCTATTAATAGGTAACAGAAGAATAGATACATAACCCTAAAATCTTGACAAAACAGAACACATGATGCAAATGTGAAAAACTTATTTTAAGGCAAATTATAAAGATCCTTATGATGAACTTGGAGCTGAGATGACTGGAAAGGGACACTGTAGATTGCAGCCATGCATATAACAGAGGGCAAGTAATATTCTGACCGGCAAGTACTAACACCAACCACAGGATAAATTAATTAGTGTAAAACAGAAGAAAAGGACTTTGTATGTCTTGCATGTGTACCTTTCTTAGAAACAGCCCCTATATATGGTAGCTCATTAAAAAAAATTTTTAGAACCTGTCCTATATTAAGCACTTTCTTCAGGGATACTGATAATGTCAAGCTCTCAATATCTCCTCGAGGATGAATGCTTACAGCTATGGATTAGTCCTTTCCACTACAAAGTCTGCATGAAGATGTCATGATAGGACAAATAAGTTAAATTTGAACTTTTAGAGTGAAAAGGCATGTCTACTACACTATTTCCAACATACTATATAATACGTCATTTATACTAGGAGATAATAGATTTCCTTTCTCACTAACTCTTGTGAAAAGACTATATGAAAAGCTCTACTTCTATAAACCCTTTGTCCTTTGAAACGTGCATTAAAGAGCATATTAACTGTATGTTCAGAAGCTTGCTCTCTTTTTTAACCACTTTGATACATTTTAATGAAAAAAAAAAAAAAAAAAAAAACTAAGCTAAGAGATAACGAACTGAAAAAAAAAACCCACAATATATTCAGAGAAAAAAAAAAAAAACAACAAAAAACTTCAGATGAGAAAGAGCTGTGTGTAGATCTTTCTACTAAAAGAAATATTCAGTATAAAGCATATAGGAACTTTTCATGTAAATAAAGGCATGTATTGTGTTTTTGTGGCAAGGTTTTGGTAGTGGAGGTCTGGCAGGGGTGAATTCTATCAGAAGATGCCAGAAGCTGTCCCCAAATCTGACAGAGCTTCCAGGCAGCTTCAACAGAGACCCACTGCTGGCCAAAGCTGTGCCCATCAGCAACAATGGTAGTGCCTCTGTGATAATGCATTTAAGAAGGAGTAAAAACTACTGAGTTACAGCAGCTAGAAGAGAGGAGTGAGAATGTTACTGATTTTATTATCAACTGAAATTAAATTGTGTTTGATTTTAATATGAGTATAGAATTAAGAGATATTTTAGTAAAAATAATGTATTTATTGAACTTTGAATCTAGCAACTGACTGCTACTCTAAAATCCCCTGTACAGCCCCTTACCAAGGCCGGAGGGATTGGTCATAATTGTTTAGTAGGAATGTTTAGAACCTAGGTAACAAAACACAAGACGATTTGTAAACAGATTTATAATACATACAGAGGACTAGAAGAATGCAAGTAGTTGTCAAGGTCTAGGATTAATGGGAACTGAGGGAAGTAACTGTAACAGCTCGCAAGTACCTGCCAAAAAAAACTATGTCCTTAAGCAAAAGGTAATTCTGGTAGGGGGAGATCACGACTACCTACTCACATTACACCCTGACCTGTTTCTAGACATTTCTAAACTTTACTGCACAGAATCCGAAAAAGGAGGAGAATATGTTAATGATTTCTTGGAAAATGTATGTTTATGTATGAAGACTTAATGAATATGAATAAGTTCTATATAAGATGTATGATTCTGGTGTCTGGTACATGTTGTTGATGAGAACACTCCCCTACATGTCCGGACATCAATAAAGAAGTGTCTGCTTGTCTGCATCAAATTGGTGTTGGTAAGTTCTTTCTTCTGGATTTTCGGTAACAAGAATATGTGGGAAAGCATCCCTGCAGACACTAAGGTCATTGAAGAGGGCAGGGGAGAAAGTGTTCCAGGCGCCAGAGTGGAGATTTCTCTGCAGCCTTTGGTGATGACCTTGGTGATGCAGACCGTGGCCCTGCAGCCCATGGAGGTCCATGGTGGAGCAGATACCCACCTGCAACCCGTGGAGGACCCCATGCCAGAGCAGGTGGATGCCCAGAGGGAGGCTGTGGCCCCATGGAGAGCCTGCACTGGAGCTCACTTCTCGCAGGACCTGTGGCCCCGTGGAGAGGAGCCTGCACTGGAGAAATTTTTCTGTCAGGACCTATAGCCCAGTGGGGGACCCATGCTGGAGAAGTCCATTTGTGAAGGACTGCAGCCCATGGAATGGACAATCGTTGGAGCAGTTGGTGAAGCACTGCATTACATGGGAAGGGCTCATGTTGGAGAAGTTTATGAAGGACTGCCTGCCATGGATGAGACCCCCATGCTGGAGGAGTGTGCGGAGCAAGGAGCAGTGGAGACAGCATGTGATGAACTGACTGCAACCCTCATTCCTCATCCCCCTGAGCTGCTGGCAGGGAGAAAACAGAGAAACTGGGATCAAAGCTGAGCCTAGGAAGAAGGGAGAGGTGCGTGGAGGGTGATTTTTAGATTTATTTTTATTTCTCATTATCCTACTCTGACTTTGTTAATAAATTAAATTAATTTCCCAAAATTGAGTCTGTTTTGCCCATGATAATAATTGTTGAGTGATATCTCTGTCCTTATCTCTACCCACAAGCCTTTCATCATATTTTATCTCACCTGTCTAGTTGAGGAGGGGAGTAATAGAGCAGTTTGGTGGGCTCCTGGTGGCCAGAAAAGGCCAACCCATCACAGTCCTTTGTGGCTCCCAGCATGGAGCTCAAAGCATTCAGGATAATGGCAGATTTGACTGGAGTGCACTATATCAAATTTATAGCTGCTACAGCTGTTTCACTGTTATCAGACATGCTCCTGTGCTTGCCATGGGGCTTTCTCACCTCTCTGTATATTATAGTGTTTGGTGTTGTTTTCTTTTTGCTTTTGTTGTGCTGCTTATCATTCTACTCTGCTGTGCCTGTGATTGTTCTGATAACAGTGATGGCTATGAATTTGGGCTGGCAAATGGCCAGGGCATCACCGCTGTTTTTGTGCTGCTGTATTGGACAGGCTGAAACTCTAGTATGAACTCAAGTTGAAGGGACTATGACCTGTGAGACAAGTCTACGTGGGAGCAGGATTCCCCAGAGCATCTGTGGTTGTGGATGAGTCAACACCATGGCAGGTACACCTTGAACTGTCTGTGGCCAAGGTCATATCTGTGCTGCATCAGATGTACCTCAGGCCCAAGGATATGTCTACACTGGAATAAGTATCCCTCAAAGCATCAGTGTCCATGGATAAGTCCATTCTGCAACAGGTATAACTTAAAGAGTCTTAGATGTGAATGAGGCCATGCTGGAACACTTTGAAGCATTTGTGGCTGTGAATAGATCCATGGCACAGTGGGAACACCCCTGAAGAGGCTGTGGCTCACAGATAAGGCCACAATGGAGAAGGTAAACTCCTGAAGGACTTAGGTCCATGGGTAAATCCATGCTGGATCAAGAGCAAGTGGAGAAACACCAGTGGTGATGTAGAAATTTGTCCACAGACAAATGAGGGAGAGCAGTGTTTGCTTTCCCCACCAGGGCTCAGGACAATCAGTTAAAAGAACTCAGGACACTGTGTACTTGTGCTGGGAGAAACATAAGTGCCCAGGGAACTTTTTCTGACAGAAACATAGTCTTCTTGGGGGATAGGAAGTGGTTGTGTAATATCTTTGAGTAACAAATCTTTGAAAAGATCCCTTCAACTCCTTTCTTTGATCTAGCTTCTATTTATATTTATATTCTACAGTTTTTCTTCTGTTTTTTCCTTTTTCTCTCAAGTTAAACAAATAATCCAAAAGATTTCAGATTTTGATCAGGTGTACAATGTCTGCTATCAGAAATTGAGATAAGATGTATATCTTATTCTTCTATATGGTTTGAGATTATTATAGAATAAACAATATTGTGTGATTGTTAATGTCATAACTATCTTACTGACAATGTTCACTCTTGATTGCAAACACATGCTGAGACATTTTTTCCCTCTCTCTCCCACTCAGTTACCATTCAATCTAGTCATTCAGTATCCTGCAACCAATATTTGAGTGTTATATTCATGTTATTCAATAACACAAGGCTGGAATATGAATTCCAAAGATACTTGAAAAAGTAGGACTGAAATAGTCTCTGAATGGAATCTGTTAATCAACAGACTACAAAAAATTACTTAATAGCTGTTATTTATGACAGACAATGAAATGTGAAGAAAAAATATGATAAAGACCTGTAATATGTTGAATGAAGTACTAGAAGTACAGGTAGCTCAAATACTTGCAAATACAAGAGTAGAATATATCCCTCCTTTTTCAGATTTTATTTTTTTTTTAAATTTAGATTTCATCCGTTTGCATATTGGGTTATTAGTTCGGCCACCTCCTTCCAGAGTGGGTTAATTCTACACAGGGAGCTGGTATATTACAATTAGAAGAAAATTTTATTAACTACATTCTTTTCAATTCTTACAGAGCAGATTAAGTCATGAGTTTTGACACTGCAGTTCACTTTATTCAGGTTTTACATACACACTTTGTATATTAGAATGGCATTGAAAACTACATACACAGAGTTTTCAAAGGTTCATGTGCCCAGCATGACTTCTGTAATTCTATTTGAAATTGAAATTGTTTTCTGATTTATTGTTTAAATCAGAGACCCCAAAATCATAACTGAGTATAACTGAACCACTGTAATACTGTGCTATCATAGCACTGTATTACTGAGGAAGACACATTACTGTATATCCTGATGCTGTGGGTTAACCATAATAGTCAGCCACTTATGTCCACACTGCCGCCTGCTTCCTCCTCCTTCCCTCTGTAAAGGAAGATTAAGAGGAAGAAAACCGGTGAACGGAGATACAAAGTGTTTGATAAGTGAAGAAGAATTGGGAGAAGAGAGAAAGAAAATCAAGGAAGTGAAGCAAAGGTAATCACTTACCTCCTCCCACAGGTAGACCAATATCCAGCCAGTTCCCAAACAAAAGATAGCTAACCTTCCTAAACACATGAATATCTCTGGTAAGTTCAGATCATCTGCCTGGCTGTGTCCCTTCCCAACCTCTTGCGCATCCCCCAGTCTATTCACTGAGGGGGCAGACTTGAGAAATTGAGGCCTTGTTGCTGTGCAAACACCGTTCCACAATAGTTAGAACATTGTGTTGTTATGTGTGTTATTAGTATTGTTTTTGTCACAAAACTCAAACACAACACCATACAAAATTAGTTCCATCCCAGCCACACCTGATTAGTTGCTGTTTACCCAGGATTTTGAAGATCCCCATCATCACATCTTTCAAATACAACAGGACAAAGACTGCTAATGGGAGTTGTGTTCCATGGCAGCAAATATGCTAACATGGAGTTAGCTTTCTACTTCATGTATTCATATTACTGGTTTGAAAAACACTTTGAGAAAGTTAATCTGTAGACAAAAACTGTAGTAGAAATGTGTGTTCATCGCTTTTCCCACAAGTGATCTAATTATTAAAGGTAGTAGAAAGATCATGTAATATTTTTGAAGTTGTGGTCATAGTCAGTAGTGTATTAAATATTGCCATATAATAATTCAGACTCCCATCGAGCTGAACATCACAGGAGAAATTCAGACCATCTTATAGAACATGAGGAAATGTCAATCTCTCACCTTGGAAATTCCTATTTCCAGAACAGAAGAGTGTGGTGAAGGTGGCATTGTCAGGCTGCATCAAAGTTTTATATCAAGGCATGAAATCTTTTCCTGCTGCCCTGCAGCTACCATTGAAACAAAAGAAGTATCTGACAGAAAATAGCAAAACTAGTTGAATGATAATAAAACATTAAAAATGGAACCCTGGATGGGTGATTGTGAATAAGCTGAATAAGTATGTAATGGAATTTATTGCCTTAGAATATATAGGACTAGGAGTGACACTTGCTCAGATTCCTTCTGAGGCTAGAAACACAAAGTTATCAAATATTTTAAAAGTCAGAAAACAAACCCACCCACTACCTTTCTGCTACATTGTGAAATACACACTTCTACACAACAGTCTGAACTCTTAGTGGGCTAAGGCATTTTTTCCCTGCATGATGAAAGTAGAATTTGGGGAACTGATGTTGTAGGAAAAAACACTATTAAGATGAAAGATTGAGGTGCTCTGTTTCTTAAAAACAGCATGGCTCATACATTGCTGAGAACTTAGATCAATGTTAGTAACACTTTAAAAATAACTCAATGAGATATTTCAGCAAGTTTTAAAAAACATCATTGTTGATCTGATATGGATGTGGTGAACTGTCAGATGCACTTTATTTGAATATGCCACTTCAAATGGGAGTACTGTATCAGGGTGTGTCTGAGGATATTTTTGTACAAAGAGCTCCTCAGTCTGCTTGTGGATACAGGGTTCTACCTCAGTTCTTGGAGAAGAATTGGATATTAGCCATGGTGCAGGAAACTGCTTGACTGATTTTGATAGTAGTATGATCAGTTCTGGAAAAGTTAGGCTTTTATTCCGCTTTCAGACAAGTAATGTCCTCGACAAAGGCAGATACTTAAATATTTATTACTTCTAGATTTAAAATGTCTAACTCCAGCATTTAATCTGGTTGCTTATCAGAGATACTTTTCTTCACTTATTCCTATATGGGATCTAAAAATTTGTGTTTGAGGCAAGATAGTTTGAGCTTGGCTGAAATATGTCTTTTGGAAATGCATCTTTACAAATTCATCTCTTAGTGTTTGTTTTGGGGGCTTATCACATTTATCTATTTACTAGGTGAGCTATAGGTTCTTTTTAAACTTAGGCCCTTTAAAGCCAAATAATTTATGAAGGTGTTCCAGTTCTGTAACTCTTGTTCAAAGCTTAAGTAGCAGTAGAAGTATTCAGCAATATCAGCTATTCAAGCATTACCAGCACCAGGCACCACAGGTTGACCTCCGCTGGCACAGCCACCATGAACACCTGGGCATGAGCTCATGGAGGAACACAGAACAGTGTGAAGTGACAATGAGCTCTGTGGCAATGGGTGGATTCTTCGAAGTAATCATGTGGAATGGAACAATAAAAGGACTGCATATTCCTCTCTCAGAGGGAGCTCAGAGCTGGGATTTTGGGAATTTGACATCATCTCTCTGTGAAGTCTGGAGTTCAGGATCTCAAGAATTCAAGCAACATCACCTGAACTCTCTTCTTGGAATTCTGCACTGAGACCAAGTGTTTTGCTGCTTAGGCATACCAATTAAACTCAGACACCAGAGTGAGAAGAGCAGGCATATTTTACTAGAAATAACTTAATAATATTACAGAATAATACAGAAAACATACAGTAAGACAGAACAGTGTGCTTAAACAAATAGGAAAATACCATGTAATGCATCAAATCATTACTACCTGAGAAAGAGAATAATGATTAAGAAAGATATATCACCACTTGCATACATTACCATCATCCAGATCCACAGTCGCTGTACATGGTTACAGCAAGGTTTTGGAGAGCCTGTCCTGGCAAGTGGGAAATCCTACACGGTGCATCCACCCATAGGTGAGGCTTCCAAAGTCACTGCAAACAGGTCCAGCCTTATATACCTAAAAATCAGTAAGCCAGAAGAGCTGGCACCTTTGTTTTAAGCGGAGATATCTGGTTTCAGTGTCACATTAGATTCCCCCAGAGCCTGGCCAGGGCTCAAGGGAGAAGCTAAGGGAGTTTCCCTCCTTACCTAACTGGATTATGCGCAAGACCTCACAGCAGGCCACAGTGCCAGACTACGGTCTCCACGACCCTGTTATTTTATCCACATACAAAGAAAGATAAATATACATTCAAGATAGCTACATCTTCCATGCATATTTCACTAATGATTACATACTGAGTTAGCAGTTTCAGTTCAGGGCCTGTTCCCAGGCTTCACCACCTTTTAAATCAGAATAGGTAACTTAGTAAAATGCCTATTAACACAATGGTTATCAGTTATAAAATATACAGGATTCATCTATAGGTCAACTCTGGCTTGGGCCTATTGTCCAAGCCCTAGCACTTCACCGAGCCAGTGGGATGCCGCTGAGTTCATGTTGGGGGTAACTGATCTTGCTGAAACTCTTCCATTTGCTTGCTTAGGTATTCTGTTTCTTTCTTCTTCTCTCTGTTCTATCACTATAATCCCTTGTTACAGGAATAAAACTTAAAAGGTTGTATGGCATCTGACCTTGTTTGTATCTTAATCTTGCTCTTGGGATCATATCAACACCTCCCCTGACATTGGATCGGGACACCTCATTAGCAGCTCACTCTTTGTGCTCACTGGGGAGGTAGCTTGAAGCACTCTCTTCCCTGGGTTTCTGCCTTCTCAGCTTGCAGTTTTGTCACCTTTTTTTTTATGTTTTTGGAAGGGTCCCCCACTGGGGTCCCCCCACTACCCTCTTCTTCAGAGCACCTCTCCTCAGCAACTGCACTAAAAAGATGGAGGCAATGAGTTTTAAACTGCTGCCTGCCCACCGTCACTCTAGTCTCCACCCATGCTGAGTGACCGCTGGCCTCATTAGCAGCTCACTCTTCCCGCTCGGGGAGGGGTGAGTGGCTTGAGGCACTTCCTAAATAACTAAATCATGCAGAAAAAATCTGTTCATGATGAATTTAATGTTCAAAAATAGGTGAATGCCATATATTTAACGTTGACATATATATTCCCTAAAAACCTTCTGCAAAATATCCTGTGGCATTTCTAAAAAGAGATATTGCAAAATACACGGAAATCACTACAGATATTTGTAAATGGTGAAATGGTGTAAACTAACTTTAAAAACAATACTACCAAACAGTTAATTTCTTATGTGTTGCCTTTAATTTTACATATACTAACTTAGCTTAACCCCTGCAGAAGAGAGCAAAACTCTTGACTCCTATAGCAGTGCATTCTGAAATTGGATCACCATGTGTTTTGAACCAGACAATATGCTGGTTTTGGTTGTGTGTTCTCTTTTTAGTCAATGGCTTCCTATTTTTCTACAGTTTGACTTAAGCTGGTTAAGTTTCAGTTTTCCTAATAGCTTAAGACTGTGACTGATTTCATATAGAGTTTTCACAGTCATTGCTAAGGTCTTACAGTGACAAAACTTATGCATTTGTAGTACAACACATAAAATGGCAAAAGATACAGAAGTATTTAATCTATTAGAAAAAAAAAAAAAAAAATAATGCAAGGCAGTGGTTGTATCTGAAGAAGTCCATGTTGGAAATCAACTGCTCATTATTACCTTTGAGAATGATTCACTCTTGGTGAAGGAAACCAAGAGATATTTGGCATTTCCATCATTGCAGATCTTGAATTCAAGACTGGATAGCTTTAATAAAGAGAAGCATTGTGTTATGTGGGAATTCAGATAAGATATTTACAAAAAATAATTTGGTACAATAAATCTGTATACTGATAAAATAGATTGGTATACTAATAGAAATTTAAAGAAATAAGCAAAATAGAATGTTTCATGACATTATTGTCAAAATGAAGTAACAAGTTTTAGAAATGAGCTTTTAATCAACTACACATTGGTATATTATAAGATTCCTGAAAGTGTCCCAGGTATGTAAATTTTATAACTGGTATTGTATTGTTACTTTTTGTTACTCCTTTTCTGGAAGTACGACACAATTTCTCTCCTATGTCTAACTATTCTACCATGCTGCACTATCTAGTAATTAGTGTTAAATTAGGATTAAATTCACAGGATTGTAACTTTCTTTTATTTCAGATACTGGTTTTTACTATTGTGATCTTTGTCTGTGTAAAAATATTTTTTTGTTAATTTTGAGCTCCATGGTCATTTGGTGCATGATTGGTTTTGTAGAAACTTTAAGGAATGTATACATAATGAGTAGCACCATATTTGTTGAGACTTGTGTATTAATCACTACCATTTTTTTTTTTCATCCTTACTTTAGGCTCAAGAAAAAAAGAAAAATATTCTTATTTTAAAAAGTGAACAGTGCCTATAATACTGCTAGTACATTTCTATGAAAACACCTCTTCCCAGTTAGATGTCTTATTATTATATCTTCTTTTTAATAATGCTACAGATTTCTGATATAATTAGCCTTGAAGACAATGATGGTTCATATTACAAGCTTATTAAGAAGTTTTTATAAAATGACCAAATTCTTAGATGTTATGGTAATGGTTTATCATCTGCCTTGAAATGTTTCATATTTAAAATCCTTGTTACAAGAATATGTTTTCACATACCAGTTCTTTCAGAATTTGAGCATGGAGGTTATTGAGTTCCTTTAAATGAATGCACTGAGATTGTTGAATTTTATTCGAGTTGCAGTGATTTCCATAGACTCATTGTCATTACCTCTTCTTTACTGAAAATTAAAGCAAGATATTGATTTGGGAGCCTTCTTTTCTAAATCCTCAAATGCTACTGTATAGCAGGCCTTCTTCCTTTCTTCATTAATTTATATGACCACGGAATCTTTTCCTATTTGTTTCAATATCTACTGCAAAGACTAATTTATCTTGATTGAAGCAATTTGCAAAATTTCTTTCACCTCTTGACTTTTAACATATTTCTTCTTTGGTTTTCAGCCCTTTATTTTATCACTGTTTACTTCTAACATTACTGGAAGAGTTAGTCATCTCCACAGGTTCAGAGTCCTTTCTTGCATTGTTTTCCCTGTGGCTCATGATACGAGATTAAAGAAGCGATAATTATCTGGAAGTGGAAAATCCTATATGACATTAAGCTCCTTAGTTTATTCCATCAACTCATTCCCTGAAATTCTCAAAGGTTGCCTTTCTGAAATGAAACATGTTATTTAAAATCCTAGAAAGCTAATGAACACTCCCACACGACTTTTTGTGTTTCATCTATTCTTACAGTAAATAAGCAGCTTTTCTGCAAAACTACCTACTTGGTAGAACTAAATCTCTGGTAGCATTAATGCTCATTAATTCTTAGACTATTTGAAAGTTTGGAGCAGATTCAGCAGTAATTGTGATATAATCTGGATGTGTGTCCCCTAATTATAATTTGGTTGAGCCCAGATAATCAAACTCAGTGTTACTGACCCTTTATTGCTCAGATCCATCTTTCTAGTACTGTTGAGTCCATGCACATGCTGCAACTCATTTCTGTGGCACAGGTTCCTTTTCACAGAAGTACTAAAACCTCTCTGTCCTTGCATCTTCTTTCTTTCCTCTAGGTGTTATTTTATCTGTTGCAATAGTCTTACCTAATTTATTGTATTCCTGTCTAATAAAATCAGAGAAAATGTTTATATAACTCTCTTCTAATAATTTTTCTCTCCATGTCTTTTTCTCTAAAACTTTTTTAAACAGTCATGGTAGGTTCAAACTCTTACAAGCCCAGTACATCAGGTATTCAGATGCAGTACATTCAGTCAGTTCTGGTATTTTCAAGGCTTTAAATGCCTGAATGGTCTCTAAACTTTCTTACAGTTCTGATTCATAAGCATAATTTTATTTTAATATTTTCTACCCTTTAACCCTTTGGGAGCTCACCCAAAAATCCTGAGCTTTACAGGAATTGAGTTTCTGATTCCCTGTTATCCAGCCTTGCTTCATGACGGTTGATCTATTCTGCTGGATACTTCATCATTTAATCTGTTCTACTGGATATCTAATAATTTAATAAATTTATTTACTATAATATGAAACTCAGTCAATGGAATCTTAACTTGTCTGTTAGGATACAGTTTGGACTTTATGTTGTACATTACTTCTTAGATGGTGCATTGTGCTATTGTGAAAACAAACTAGTGGGAGACACCAATCAGAATAACAATTTTGACGTGCGGAATCACACTCCACAATCTGATGGATTGTAAAGTAGGTATGTTTATTCAGCGCTGGGCACACAGGGGATAGCTCCTCCTACTGTGTGCACCTGTTATAGCATTGCTACCTTGCTTTTATAGAGTAAATGATTACATACTCATAATATTTTGCAATACGCCTATACATATGTATTACCTATCCCCACTTCGTATTTAAATTAGCATTTCCATGGTCTCCTCCCAGCTGAGTCTGCGCAGTGTCTTCTGGTGGTGGTCGTGGGGGTCTTTGGGGATGAAGTCACGCTTCTCTTCCTCCTGTCCGATTGTAACCCCAGCGTTTCGCGCAAGCTCAGTTGTTCGTTGGCCATTATCTAAACCGCAGACCTAGCTCTAACTGGTTTTGTGCTATCTATGTATTTCAGCACGTCCTGTTATACATGCCATCTGCAAGGCAAGGACTTCCTATCTTAACTACTCTTGATTTATTATACTGATCATTATCCACTCATCCTGCAAGGCAAGGACTTCTTATCTTAACTACTCACTTTTAACTCATCCTACTTAGCTTGTGCCCTGCATCAATTCCCCCCTTTTCTCTAGAATTAGTAAATTCTTTTACTTTTGTCTATTATTTTCAAAGTACTTGTCAGTTTCTAACTTTTGTCGCAACTGGTTATTTTTTTACTCACTATAGGAATCTTCTGTTCCTTTGAAACACCAAAGTCCACAACGAATAGCAATGCATATTACTAGGAATAAAAGAGTAAGGACTATGATTATTGCAATTAATTGCTTTAGCCATGCCAAGTTAGGAAGCCAAGAGGTCACTTTGTCCTATAATTCAGAAAATTCTTAAGACACATCATCTTTGCTTACTTCATGTAATACTTTGGTTTGTTTCCAGATTTCTTCTAAATCAGTAGAGATTTTTCTGCTTTGATCTATGTATGTGCAACAACTGGTATTTATAATTGTATACACTCCTCCTCGGTCAGCCAATAGTAAATCTAAAGCTATTCTATTTTGTAATACTACCTGGGAGAGGCTGGATATCTCTTCTTGCTGAGCTCTTAATGCATCAATAGTTTTACTCTCCAGGTTTTCTATTATTGCAGATATATTAATTATGGCTTTCTCTAATTCACTCACTTCTAACTATGGAATAAACCACCTAGCAAAATTATGAAATGCGGTAGGCTTTTCTATTAAAGGATTTCTAATGTTTTCTTGTTTGATTCTTCTGATGTGATTTCCTAAGTACTCTTGCAAGAGTGATTTATGTATTGTCATATTAGGTATAACTGCTCCTAGGGTACAAGTCCCTCTCTAATTCTTGGGTAAAATTTTATAAGAAGTATCATTACACAACCAATACTATCCTTTTCTGTCGGGCACTGGCCATGCAGGAGGTTTAATAATTGAGGAAGCGTTAAGATTTATAGTATAGTTACAAAAGGATTGGCTTTCCACATTCTTTGCATTTGCACAGTCTGTTTCCTCCTGTCCTCTCGGTGGATCACACCTTTGTACACAAGTATAACCTGATTTATGAGTAGTAGGACTACTAATTTTTAACTTGTGAGTGCTAGCTTTCTAATCTAGGGAGGTTTGTTTTTTTTTTTTTCCATAGGTCAGCGAATGACCAGAGATCTTTAGGCAAGGGAATTCCTATTAAGGACATTCCTATACCCCTATTCTCTGGCATATGAGTGCATACCCAGCAATCCATTTTCTTTAAACCTTTGGTGATCTTTTGAATTATTTGAATATACCAATTTTCTTGCTAAGCTACGGCGCTTGCTACCTGTGAAATTAGAAAAGTCTTATAAAACAACCATTTTTGCATTTTATCTCTTGAGTTTGAGTTTCAGTGGTCTTTGAATTTCAGACGTCCAAGGTTTTTGTGGTGTTTTCTTCACTCGTGTATGGTGAATCCAAGTGCTCTGTTCCTTAATCTTAATTGCTGTAAAAGACGTGAGTAGGACTTGGTATGGTCCTTCTTACTGTGGCTCCAGATTCTTTTTTGTAAGAAATTTTACATACACATAATCCCCAGGTTGTACATCATGTATTGGTCCATCTAAGCCCCTCCCTTGAGTACTAACTATTTGTTTTCTGATTTTATTGAGTTGTTTTCCCAGTGCCACCATGTAGGCAATCTATACTTAAATGGCGGCTAATTTGCTGTACTATTTTTGAAATAAAATGCGGTCCCCTATCTGAGGATGTGGTTGCAGGGACTCCAAACCGCGGTATTATTTCTTGTACCAATACTTTGGTTACCTCCCGAGCCTTAGCTGTTCTGGTAGGAAATGCTTCTGGCCAACCTGAAAAAAGTATCTGTTAATACTAATAGGTATCGATACCCCCCTTTTCTTGGAAGTTCTGAAAAATCAATTTGCTATTGTTGTCCTGGACCATTTCCTTTTTCAATCTGGCCTACTTCTAGATTAGGGGTATTTTTAGGATTAGTCTGGAGGCAAAGGTCACACTGTTGAGTCACTTGCCTTACTATGGTATATAAATTTCTGGCTCTAATATTCTTAACTAAATATCGGTATAGGGCCTCTGCCCCCCAGTGTCCTTTTTTGTGCTCTCCTCTTACCAGGTGTCTGGTCAAATAAGAGGGAATCATTACTTTTTCTTGGGGAGTGACAGCCCAACCTTCTTCATTATATGATTCTTCCAGATCTGCAATAAGCTTTTGGTCTTCTTTTGTGTAAGTAGGCTTACCTTCTAAGATAGTCTGTC
>NW_020799469.1:3673-11993 GCF_003259725.1 Athene cunicularia | reverse complement strand
GGGGGGGAACAAGGAAACACTGCCCCACCTGATTTCCACAGCTCATGAGGATGGTAATAGAATACAATGCAACCCAGGACATGCATCTAATACTATCTCTGATACTTCTCATTGAATTTCCTCATACACAGAAGCACACATTTTCCCATTAATGTGAGTCCTGTATTCCCTCTGTCCCATTCTTCAGTCTGCAGATAATGTCATTTCATATTGTGAATTCATGTAAACCACACTTCAGCCTTTCCTTGGCCTGGATACCTGGATGTTTTATCTTTTCTTGTCGACCTAGCTTTTCCTGTTTTAATCTTTAAAACGCATATGCAAAGGGCATAGAATAGTTATTTTAATTTCTGTGGTTGCATGCTTATAAATGATCCAATCTGACCATATAGATGAGATGCTTTTGCTTGTAAGTAAATTGAAAAGCATTAGGCATTTTGAAATTTTTAATTAGTTACAAAGCAGAATCACAGAGAGTGTCCAGGTTTGTCTTTGATTTGTGAGCCTTTTAACAAAATAATGTAAATTTGTGCTTATAGAGGGGAGGTATTCAGACTCATATCCAATCAAGGTCTTAATTACTGTATCGTTCCAGCCTAAGAATACACTGCAGATCTTCACAAATAACAGTTGTGTGTATGGAACCACTAATAATTTGACTGCTGTTGAGATAACTTTGGCAGATTGCTTCCTGCTTTATCAGCACAAAATAAGAATGAATTATAACAATTAGAAAGATTGAAATGCAGTATAAGATGTTCACTTTTGTTTCAGACTAAATGGGACTGGAAAACTAAATAGTTATGAGTTGTCAGTGATGAGAGTTCATAAGAGACAGTAACCATAGAGATTAAAATATTGAGGACTTGCGGATATAATTGTTTCCTCATTAATGCAATATTATGCTAATTTTCCAGTGGTTCCTGATGGAGTAATCACAGCTCTTTTTGTAATTGCAGAGCTCAAAATATATGTTTTATATATCTCTATTTGTTATGGAAGTGAATTCAAGCAGCCAATGATAAAGGTTTTGTTTCATATCACCTTTGGTATCTTCTAAACAATTCTCCACTTTAAAGGAAATAACATCTGTATTCCTTTTAGGGATTGGGGGATGCAGCTTTTAGAGTTCATCAGTCTCCTGTTTTGTTGGAAAGAGACATGAGGCAGTACTCCTTTCTAATACAAGGTATTTCTCAGGCCATAGTTCACTGTCTCATGTGACTATCAGTTTGTAGGCTAGCATCAAAAGTACTTGTTTATCAGAGAGGAAATCCTGATGCAAAGAAAATTGCGTTGCATTGCAAGTTCAGTAACCTACTTTGCTGATAAGAAGAATAAAGGAATGAGAGAGGGAGAGAGAGAAGGGAGGGATGTTTCTTCTTAAATTGCTCTGAAACAGCAGCTATGGATTGAACTACTGAACAGGCAGGAAATTCAAATTACTATAAGAATAACATATAAACAGCTGTTAAAAAATATTGCTGCAATATCATCTACATATGAATATGAGACTTTGTATAATCTAGAGATGGAGAGAATTTATTAGGTCATTCAGTACAGTCATGATGAGCAGTACCAGATGGTCATTGTAATTTCATCTTTGTTTTCCTTGTCTCATATGATAATCTAAGCAAGTTTATCATTGCATTTTTAATTTCTGAATGGTAGTTTGCTGGCTTTGTAAGTATTTTGGATATATGGTGGGTGCCACTTAAAGGCCAATGCAGTTAATAAATCTTTTGTTACCGATTGCTTCTGTTAGTGATAATCTATGTTTAAGGTCATTTCTCAGGACCATTTGAAATCTTAATATGGCAATGAATATGTCTACCCTCTTATACAGCAGTGGTTTTGCATTAAGGATATGTCCCGATCCGATATCGGGGAGGGTTCTTAAACAATCCCGAGAGCGAGATTAAGACACAAACGAGGTCAGATGGTGCATAACCTTATAAGCTTTATTTTCTATAACAACTAATTAGAGCGATAGGACAGAGAGGAAAAGAAAGGAAAAGGTCGGAATCCCTAAGCAAGAACACGGTAGAGGCGCAACTAATTACCACCACCACGACCAGGGATCCGGCGATGTTCTGTCGGTCCGATGATGCTCCACGTTCCTGGCTCCAAATTGGTTCCCCTCTCCAAGTTGGTTTCCCTCTTCTAGTTGGTTTCCCTCTTCTAGTTGGTTTCCCTCTCCCAAGGAGTACGCAGTCTGTCTTTTTTATAGTCCCCGTCCCCACAGTTTGTCCGCCCATTTCCACAGGGCTCGTTGTTGTAGGTGCCACCCCGTGGACCTCCATGCGCGCATGCCCGGGTGTCCATGGTGGTCGTGCTGGCGAGGGGCCGATCTGTCTAGCCGCGGTTTCCCCTCCACCCGGCTCACCTGTAGGCGCAGCTTGATGGGGGACTGCTGAGAATGCTGATGTCCTCGTCTAGGGCGGATGTGGTTTTCATCGGGGACTGTGTGTTTCCTTCAAGATGTTCTCCTTTATGCTGAGTCAGGAAGTGGTCGTCATGGAGACAGCGATGTTGAGACACACTAAAAGTCCAAAAAGTTCCTTACAGGATATTATATTCTCACTCCAGACAAAGAACAGATTAATTTTTTTCCTCTAGTTTAGATTTACATAGTGAAGTCAGTTATGGTTTGTCTGCAAACTTCAGAGAAAATTTTTTTGTGCTTTGCAGCAACATCTGAAACACCAGCTGTGGCTGTGCTGCCTGTTTGGCATCAGTAGAATATTAATATAACCTCCCGCATGCCTAATGCTTTCCACATTCAGCTCCTTAACCTACGCTATGATCCCCTCTGGCCCATGTCTTGAAACCCTCAAGGCCACCAGGTAGAACTTACTACTCTAACCTGGCTCAACTCCTATGAATAGCAAATAAAAGGCAGTGTTGGAAGCTGCTCATAACATTTTAGCTACAGGCTACACTGTTGACTGAGTGTGAGAGACAGACGTCCTATGATGTGGAGGACGGAGGAAGCAAGCAGTCGATTTAATGTGAATGATAGAGCAAGCTTCAACTTTATTGAAAGAAATCACACCTTATATAAGCACTCTACAATAATCATGCATACTACTCACAAATTATTGGATAAATGTAAAAGGCTACATTATAATATCCCAACCCCTTGTGGCATTTCAGGGATGTCACATCTTCCCTCTTCTGGCCTGCCTTTTTTCCCAAGGTTGTTCTTACCATCACACTCAAGGCCATTGTGTACCTCAGTTTCTCTCTGTTAACATAATAGTCTTTTGTTAGCATAACTGTACCCTGTTTTTTTTCCTTTGTTTACCTCAGATGGCTGCAATCACCTCCTGCAGAGACCCATGGCCTTGCTCTCTGCAAACCGTTCTCTAACACTATGACTGTCTCAGAGCTTGCTTGTGTCTGTGCAAACCTCCCAGAGAAGGTGCTGTGGCCTGTGAATTGGTCTGGGGGATGCTGCCCAGAGCAGCCGGGGTGTATTGAAGGATGCACCCCCCCACTTCCTTGCGATTCCATTGTCCAGACTCCTTATATAATCCTCAAAGGGGCAGAGGTGTGCTGGGCTGGCCCCATCCTGTAGCCGTTTGTGGCTCCATTGTGCAGGCCAGACCCCATGCATGCACTGCTGATGGACTGACAAGAGGCAAATGTTCCTGCCCTTGAAGTCGGATGCAACAAAACCTGTGGGACCAGAGAAAACAAAACTAAAAGCAAGCAGATATGCTGATCAGCTAGTGCAATGAACTTAAAAAGGCAGCAGAAAATCCTGCTCTTAGTGCATCTACCATTGAAGCCTTATGTGTGCATCTATTATTGAGGCCAGATCTCTGTGCATCCACCATGGAAGTCAGATCCATGTGCACCCACCACTGAAGAACTGAAGACTGAGGACCAACAGGATGCCACTGGATCTATGGTGGTGACTATTCTTGCAGCCCTATCCTGCATCCTTGCTTTATTTCTGCCTTTTCCTTTGATTCTGTCCTATCGCTACCCCTCTTCACTTTTTAAATAATAAAATCCTATTTTGGGTATACGGCATTTGACCTAATTTGTATCTTAATCTTGCTCTTGGGATCATATAGAAACCTCCCCTGACATTGGATCAGGACACTGAGCCACTGGTACATCTTTGGAACCAATGCCAAACCAATACCAGGATATGGTTGTAAAAACTATTGTAACTAATTTGCTAAGTTAAGCAAGGTGGGTATGATAGGTTTGAATGATCTGTAAATGTTAAACCACACTAACCTGCTGTCTAAAGTATTTTTAAATAGAATATGGTACCTGTGTGGGTTTTGAAATGATTTTCAGTTACTATAACCTATATTACAATGAATGTCTGAATATACATGGATAAAATATAAAGTATGCCATTTGGTTGGAAAAATGTAACTACTTCTCGGAAACCTCATCACCTAGAGCTGATAGGTAAACCCCTTCTCAGAAACCCCATCACCTAGAGAGAATATGTAACCGCTTCTCGGACAGCACCCCCACCCCCCCCACCCCTCTTAGAGATAACCTGTAACTGCTGCTTGAAGAAAAGCCTGCCAAAAGATGGGATCATGAGGTTTTTAAAAGATCCAATAGGAAAAAAGCGTACCAAGCGACCAAGGCTTCGAGACTTCCAAAAGACCCCATAGGAGGAGGACAAAGATCCAAGCATCTCAAAGGACCCAATGGAGAAAAAGCGGGACAATGATCTGATGAGAGAGGATTGGTTAAAGACAGTGGCACAGAAGTATAAAAAAACTCTGGTTTTTTGAACTCGGTGTGCGTGTGGCAGAGTTGCAGCTCTCCATGCACCCAGCGCTGCTTTGCCTATTGTTTCCCATCCTAAATAGATTGAACCCAAATAAAAATACATATATTTTTATAAAATTTGGCTTTGTCTGATTATAACATGGTTGTTTAACTGATAGCTAAGTTTCTTGAAGTGTCAACTATAAGCATGACCTCTAAGCTGAGATCAGCTTCTGTGAGTTAATAGGAACTCCTAAAAGAGGAGAGCTTATGCTGTCAGCCTGTAGTTTCAGCAGTTGGTACTGCTAGCAGCTGTTTACCAACCAAACTTCTGTGGTCTTGGTCCATAGGTTTTTCACAATAGACAAGGTCTGGATGGCTTGGAAAGCCCAAGCATAGAATTAATTAAAATTTCCTCCTTAATTAAATGCTATTCTGCCAAGTTGAACTTGGTTAGCCACAAGGTGCTCATCAGGCTGCTCTATCACTCTTCTCCTCAGCTGGACAGGGGAGATAAAATATCACAAAAGGCTCATGTGTCCAGATAAGGACACGGATATCATTCAACAATTATTATCACAGTCAAAACAGACTCAATTTTGGAAATTAATTTGATATATTAACAATCAAAGTCAGAGTAGGATAATGAGAAATAAGAATAAATCTTAAAATCACTCTCCCCGCACCTCTCCCTTCTTCCTAGGCTCAGCTTTGATCCCAGTTTCTCTGTTTTCTCCCTGCCAGCAGCTGAGGGGGACAAGGAATGGGGGTTGCAGTCAGTTCATCACACATTGTCTCCATTGCTCCTTGCTCCGCACACTCCTCCAGCATGGGGGTCTCATCCATGGCAGACAGTCCTTCATAAACTTCTCCAACATGAGCCCTTCCCATGTAATGCAGTGCTTCACCAACTGCTCCAACAATTGTCCATTCCATGGGCTGCAGTCCTTCACAAATGGTCTGCTCCAGCATGGGTCCCTGAGCTGGTTTAAGCCCTGCCGGGACCGGAGAGCATGTTGTTGTTGCCCCTCCCCCACACTCAGCCGGTCGGGCTTGAAGTTAAGCAAAAACCCCCGGTTTAAGATAAGAAGAAATTTAATACAACAGTGTGATAAACAATCTGAACAACAACAGTGGCAATTAGAAGAACAATAAATTGTAATAACAGTGAACAAGACAAAAGATATACAGAGAAATACCGCAAATGGTCACGGAACAACTCCCCGCCACCAAGACCAGCAAAGAGAAAGTAGAAAAAAGTTCCCGCCTGGACCTGACGTCATCATGGTATGAATAACCCATCTGGAGATCCCTTCCCCCTCTCTCTCTCTGTTGGGGAAACGTAACCCTATCCTAGGTGAATCAGGGCACATGGGGTCCTACACAGGTTGCAGGTGGATATCTGCTCCACCATGGAGATCCATGGGCTGCAGGGGCAAAGTCTGCATCACCAAGGTCGTCACCAAGGACTGCAGGAGAATCTTTACTCTGGTGCCTGGAACACCTTCTCCCCCACCCTCTTCACTGACCTTGGTGTCTCCAGGGATGTTTCCCTCATATTTTCACTCCTCTCTTCTAGCTGCTGTTGCACAGTAGTTTTTACTTCTTAAATGCATTATCACAGGGGCACTACCACTGTTGCTGATGGGCACAGCTTTGACCAGCAGTGGGTCTCTGTTGAAGCTGCCTAGAACTAGCTCTGTCAGAGATGGGGACAGCTTCTGGCATCTTCTGACAGAATTCACCCCTGCTGGACCTCCCCCACCAAAACCTTGTCAATGAAATGAAATACCTCACTGGTTTTGGTCTGGCTGGAATGTAGTTAACTTTACCCATAGCAGCCATCATAGTGCTGTGCTTTTATTTGTAGCTAGCATGGAGTTTATAACACACCAGTGTTTTAGCTACTACTGAGCAGTACCTGCACAGCATCAAGACTGTCATCGCAACTGCTCCCACAAAGGCAAGTAGGCTTGGAGTGGGCAAGAGTCTAGGAGAGGAAAAAGGACATAGCCAGGACAGCTCACCCAAAATGACCCAAGAGATATACCACGGCATATGATGTCATGCTCAGTAGTAAAAGCTAGGAGAAAGGAGAAGGAGGGAGGGCATTCATTATTAAGCGATTTGTCTCCTGAATCAACTGCTACATGTACTGAGGCTGTACTTCTTGGGAAGTGGCTGGACATCACTTACTCATGAGAAGTAGAGGATTTTTTTTTTCCTTTGCTTCCACATGTGGTCTTTTCTGTCCTTTATTAAACTGCCTTTTTCTCAACCCATGAGGTTTTTTCATCTTATTTTCTTTCTCTATCTTACTGAAGATAACCCACCACACTCATCAAATGGAAAACAAGTTAAAATTAAATAGCGATTAGTCACTGAAGACATATGTAACTTTATTCTACTGTCTGAACCCATGTAACTATCATATTACAGATTAAACTAATCTAGGCATTTCTGAGAATGTCAAGGGAACATCAGAGCACAAGCAATGAAACAATAGTAGAGTGTCCTCAGAGTATGAAGCAAATGGAAGAGCTACTCATTCAACATCTTATAATTTCAAACCATAGTGATGTAGAGACAGAATGCCTTTTTGACAAATTTATTGTCTCTGAAGCCAGCAGAAATCTGCAACTAATACTTTCTCTGTTGTGGGTAAGGAAGTTACAGCATCAGGAATTTTCTATAAAGAGGCATTTAGTAACTCCATGATGTAGTTTTTCATCACTGTAGCTTTTCCATCACTGGAAAACACCAGAAAAAAAAATGAAGTTGCCTTTTTAAGGAATGATTACTTTACTGCAGCTATAATTTGATACAAACTATTACATACAACATCAATTTCTAGTTTAGTTATATGTCCTGGTTCATCTAGGATAGGGTTAAGTTTCCCAAGCAGGGAGAAGGAATCTCCAGCCAGGTTATTCATACCATAATGATGTCAGGTATGGCGTGGCAGCCCAGGAAGCTTTCCTTTGTGCCTTTTACTGCAGGAGGCACGTGCAACGGTCTGGCTGTGTTCACTGAGGTACTTTTCTGTATATCTTTGTCTTGTTTACTGTTATTACTATTTAGTGTTGTTATTATTGCTATTGTTGTTCAGATTGTTTATTACACTGTTGTATCGAGTTTCTCCTTGTTTCAACCCTGGGGTTTGTGCCCTACTCAGTCCAAGGGTGGTGGAGGGAAAATGGCAACATGGTGTCTGGTCCTGGTAGGGCCTAAACCACCAGAGACTTTCTTTGGTGCATCAACGTGGGGCACAAGAGGGCTGAAATAAGGCTCAGAAAAGGACAGACCTTGACCAGAATGTGTTGCAGCAATCTGTTGGGTGCATTTTTTTTTCTGTTTATATTTGTACTATTTGATAAGAAAATGTTTGCAATGCTGGCCCACTTGCTTGCGTAGTGGGGCTGGATAATCCTTATATCTAGTGTATGATCTCAGTGCTGATGTTTGTTGATGTTGGAAAATGTGTAAAGGGTCTCTTTTTGCTGTACTGGCTACTGACTATTTATAATACGCTTGTATCACTAGAGAGGCGGGGGGGGGTGGGGGGGGGGGG
>NW_020799469.1:0-3623 GCF_003259725.1 Athene cunicularia | reverse complement strand
GGGCCGATACCTGTTTGCTGCCTGGGCTTTTGTTAGGGGTCTCATCCCCTCTATGGGTGAGCCACAAAAAGAGATCCTGTTGGTTTTTGAGATTTCATTTATCCTTGGAGCATCCAAGTCACTGTGATTGTGACATAGTGCTTTCTGAATGTCTGTCTGATTTTCATTTTGGCCAAGCGGCACCTCTCTAACAATGGCAGTACCCGGAAACCTGACCCAAGGTCAGATAATACGGAGTGGCAAGGTGTGTGGGAAAAGATGGGTAAAGGCCTGACTCAGTGGTCACCTCCAATGCTTTGGAATTTCACTCCCGAAAAAATGCAGAGCCCTGATAAACTGATGGAGTACTTAGAAAGGGTGTGTTGCCAATCTGGCAAAACTCAGGAGACACAAATCGCTGCAATGTGTTGGGGTCTTGCCCATGACTACTGTGTACTTTCTGATACCACTCACTGCCCTCAAGTGGGAGAAAGGGCCGCAGGATCTGACAGTGAACTTACTGGTAGAGCAGCTGGGTGGGGATAAAAGGCAGAGCCAGTATCAGTTGCCACCATCAGCACAGCAGCTGAGACAGTGAGTGCCGATATCAGTCACCCCCATAGAGAAAACAAAATATACCAGAAAGTCAGTTGCAAAGTGGGGGACGGGGATGAGCCAGGCCAATCAGGGGAACAGGAGGAAGGGCCAGAGTTGATCATAAGATCTCTATCACCAATTGATTTGCAAGATATGCGTAGAGATTTCAGCCGCCTGGGAGGTGAGCAGATTTGCACTTAGCTGCTCCGATGCAAGGACAATGGAGCCAGTGCTTTTTAAATGGAGGGGAGAGAGGCCAAGCAGCTGGGATGTTTGGCCAAGGATGCTGGCATTGATAGGGAAATAGGGAAACAGACTCAAACCCTCAGCCTTTGGAAGTGACTCCTGCTCAGTGTAAGGGAGAGGGACCCCTACAAGGATGATATCCTATGGCAGTAAGCAAATGGACCACCACTGAGAAAGGCATCCAGAACCTCAGAGAACTGGTTGTGTTTTGATATGATCTATGGTGATCTGAATAATGAGCAGTCACCCGTGGACCCAGATCAGGCCCCTTGCACACACCTGATGTGGAGAAAGTTCCTGAAGAGTGCACCAGAATCACACTCAAAAGCACTGGCAATAGTGTCCTGGTGGACAGACACCCAAACTCTAACAGTAGATGGAGTGGTTGGCAAGCTCTGCAATATAAGGGAAAACTCTCTTCATCTTAGCATTCCTGGGTCTCAGCTGTGGAGAAACTGTCTCAGAGGATCCAGAAATTGGAAGAGGACATTTACTACACTCCACCTTCATGGGCTGATATCTCAGCCGTTAAAAGTAAATGTTTCCCCACCCAAGAGAAAGGCAGCAGAAGGTACACACCACAAGGCACCCTGTGGTTTTTCCTCTGTGACCATGGAGAAAACATGAGGAGGTGGGATGGACAGCCCACTGCTGCCCTAGCTGCACAAGCAGAGCAGCCGAAAGGGACCATCACAAAAGGGGAGTCCTCCAAGAGGAGCGCAGCTCCAGTGTCCAGTCAGAAATCTCCCACACAGAATAGAATGGTGAACGTTATATCTGTCCCTCTTGAGGGGACCAGTAAATCATTCTTACAAGAAGTGTGTGATGATGAGCAGGATTAGAGGGGCCCTGCCTCCAGCCAGGTGGAGGAAAGGGACAATCAGATTTGCTGGACAGTATGGATCTGATGGCCTGGCACATCAGACCCACAAGAGTATAAGGCTTTTGTGGACACTGGTGCACAGTGCACCCTGATGCCATCGAGCTACAGTGGGGTTGAATCCATCTGCATCTCTGGAGCGACAAGGGGATCCCAACAGTTTACCCTATTGGAGGCTGAAGTGAGCCTGACTGGGAAGGACTGGCATAAGCACCCCATTGTGACTGGCCCAGATGCCCCGTGCATCCTGGGCATAGACTACCTCAGAAGAGGGTACTTCAAAGACCCAAAAGGGTACCGGTGGGCTTTTGGTGTAGCTGCCCTGGAGGAGGTTGAACAGTTGTCCACCTTACTGGGCCTCTCAGAGGATCCCTCAGTGGTGGGGCAGGTTAAGGTTGAGGAGCAGCAAGTGCTGATTGCTACCAGGATGGTACACCGGCGTCAGTACCGCACCAAACGAGATTCCCTGGTCCCCATCCATCAACTGATCCATCAACTAGAAAGCCAGAAGGTGATCAGCAAAACTCACTCACCATTCAACAGCCCTAGATGGCCAGTGAAAAAGCCTAATGGTGAATGGAGGCTAACTGTGGACTATGGTCATGGACTGTGGACATGGCCTGAATGATGTTACACCAGCAGTGAGTGCTGCAGTGCCAGACATGCTAGAGCTCCAATATGAAATGGAATCGAAGGCAGCCAATTGGTACGCCACGACTGACATTGCTAACACTGAATGAGGTCATGCCACCATTGAGCGCTGCCGTGCTGGACATGTTGGAACTTCAGTACGAGCTGGAGTCCAAAGCAGCAAAGTGGCACTCCACTACTGACATTGCCAATGCCTTCTTCTCCATTCCTATGCCCAAAGTGCAGGACAGTTTGCGTTCACTTGGAGAGGCATCCAGTTCACCTGGAATTGATTGCCCCAGGGGTGGAACCACAGCTCCACCATTTGCCATGGACTGGTCCATACTGCACTGGAGAAAGGTGGGGCTCCAGAACACAGAATCACAGAATCATCTAGGTTGCAAAAGACTGTGGAGATCATCTAGTCAAGGCGTTCACCTAGCACAGTTCACACCTACAGCATATCCTTAAGCTCTAAATCAACCCCACTCTTGAACACCTCCAGGGATGGGGACTCCACCACCTCCCTGGGCAGGCCATTCCAATGCCTAACAACACATTCTGTAAATAAATGCTTCCTAATATCTAGTCTGAACGTTCCCTGGCACAACTTGAAGCCATTCCATCTTGTCCTGTCACTTTCTACTAGGCTAAAGAGGCTCAAACCCAGCTCTCTGCAGCTTTTTTTCAGATAGTTGTAGAGGGTGATAAGGTCTCCCCTCATCCTCCTCTTCTCCAGACTAAACAATCCCAGTTCCCTCAGTCGCTCCTCATAGGACATGTGTTCCAGACCCTTGACCAGCTTTGTGTCCCTTCTCTGGACATGTTCGAGTAACTCTATGTCCTTTTTGTAGTGAGGGGCCCAAACATGAACACAGTATTGAAGGTGCAGCCTCACCAGCGCCAAGTACAGGGGCAAGATAACTTCCCTGTCCCTGCTGGCCACACTAATCCTGATACAAGCCAGGATGCCATTGGCCTTCTTGGCCAACTGAGCACAATGCTGGCTCATATTCAGCCGGCTGTCAATCCACACCCCCAGGTCCCTCTCTGACTGGCAGCTCTCCAGCCACTCCTCCCCAAGCCTGTAGCGTTGCTGGGGGTTGTTGTGTCCCAAGGGCAGCCCCTGGCATTTGGCCTTATGGAAGCTCATGCAGTTGGCCTCAGCCCATCGCTCCAGCCTGTCCAGGTCTCTCTGCAGAGCCTCCCTACCCTCGAGCAGAACAACACTCCCACCCAACTTGGTGTCATTTGCAAATTTACTGAGGGTGCACTCAATCCCCTTGTCCAG
>NW_020799468.1:294888-331285 GCF_003259725.1 Athene cunicularia | reverse complement strand
AACTGGGAATTTACCCCTCAGCTCTAAGCTGAGAGAGGGTCGGAGGGATACTGATTCTCTATCCGATAAGGACAGGGGGAATCGGGAAGTGACCTCTCAGCTCTAAACCGGGAGAGGTTCGAGCAGTTGGAAGCCATGACTGGCCAGGAAATGTCGGTGCTTGACTGCTCCCCTATTTTTGAGAAGCTGAAGGAGTATAAGGCTTGTCCTCCTCCTTTAGTAGAGGTTTGGGCCCACGATAACTGGCAGGATCCAGAGGCGGTGGCGAGCTATATCAGTATGCTTGCAAGGCTGAAAGGGTCGCGACCAGGCAAAGGAAAAGCTGTAGTGTGTGCTGTATTAGGGGCAGCACTGACTGCAGCCCAGAAAGATAAACATGTTAAGAAACAATTGGAAAGATAAATAATTGAATCCCTACAAGATCTGGTAAAAGCTCTCCAGGAACAATTGGTTGAGGAACGTAAAGTTACTGAACAAAAAGCTAAACTCTGGCAAGAACAAATTGAAGTTTTAAAAAGCCAATTAGGTGATGAGCGTAACACCACTCAGCGGCTTCGCACAGCTCTGTTAGATGCCTTGGACCGAGAAAAAATCTCACGGTCTGAAAAGGAGGGGAATGAACAAGAAACCTGCAACCAGACAGATCTTGGCTCTGTTCCGGATAGTGAACAGGGAGTTACAAGTCTGGCAAAACCAGCAGCCAGACCCTTGCATCCAACAAAGGATTTAGAGATAAGCTGAGAGATTTATTATCCCGAAAACGAGGGGGCAAATTTAAGACCATTAATTAAAACGGAAACCACCGAGTGTCGGGGTGGAAGAGCTCCGCAGGTCATCACTTGAACTATACCGTACCCAGCAACTGAGCTTGCTAAAATTCAGGAGAAATACACCAGACGAGCTCATGAAACTGAAACTGAATATGTGTGGAGGGTATCTTTGACTGGTGGCAACCGAATTTTGTTATCAGAAGACGAGGCCCAGGGGTACTGGGGGCCAGGGGTTTCCTTAGTTACTGACGACCAGAGAGAACCGTGGTCGTTTACTCAAATAGCTGCTTATTGGGCTGGGATTCCCGGAGAGTTAATGGATGGTCTGACTACTGCAGTTTTAGAAATGCTCATTCGAGCCTGGAAAGGCAGAAGGAAGTTTACCCCCCCACCCCACTTCCGAGCAGACCTTTTGGACGAAGGGAGGGACAGAACTGAAAACTAACGAGATGGTGGTAATTGCTTCTCAAAGAATACCATATCAATACCAGGTGGATTATCCTTTCTTTCTAACCATCATTGTTTTGTTATGCATATATTTGTTTTACAGGATATTGATCCTGGATGACCAAAGACCTATGTTAATTTTAGTGCTTTCAATAGTTATAGGTATTATCGGCTAGTTATTATTTGTAATCTGCTTACATTGTTATATAATTTGTGGAATCATACCTGCTAAGTGTGGAGAATCTACTTATTGGAAGGCTAATCTGGAGTTGTGCCTTAAGTTACCTTATTGGGAATCACCTCCAAAATTAAGGAAGCCTGTGGGTCACCTGTGACTGCACACTAGTGCTTACAAATTACATATAACCAACAGCAAGATGAAATAATCAAAGACTAGCTGGAGGGGTCTGGTCCCACAAATTAAGCATTAATAAATTGTACCTGAATATTAAATTGTATTCCCATTTAAATCCTTATTGACCTTCTAATGTAATTGTGTAACCAAATAGTTTTAGAAAACTTAACTTAGTATTTATATGTACTAACAAGGGATGGCTTTAAGGAATTAAAGGTGCAGATCCACCAAGCATCTAGGATGACGTTGCAAAATCCAGCTAGCATTGCTGAAAGAACATGGACTGTGCAATGTGCCGAGTCTGACTGAGGGAGAATGCTGCATCCCCATCCACAACGCACCTCTGCCATCACCTCTACAGAGGAGACCCATGCCACAATGAAGAAGATTGCCAACAGGAACAGAGAACTTTTTCGATTGATGAACTGGTTTGATGGATGGAACCCTGGGTCATGGGTAACATCGCCAGGATTTTCAGGACTCGCGGGGTGGGGAAGATGGCTTGAAATATTAGTATTGTAATATTGTGCAATGTTTTGCTTTTCATAGTACGACTTGCAGCAGTTAGATATATGCTCTCTTACCTTCTGTCTTCTTTTTCCCTATACCCTTTGAGATCACAATGGTCAAAACTTGGAGTGTTTGAGTCACGGGGTGGGATGTGAGAGCCAAGCAACTAGGCCTGTGAAAAACTAAGACAAACAACCTGGGAAAGCAAAAGTTGAGGCTGATTCAAGATTTGCCTCAAACACTCCCAAGACAAAACCATGAGTCACAGGGTGCTTTCTGTGGAGGCCGAAGCTGATAAGGCTGCCCGATGTATCTGGGGGAGAGAGCCCTGTGGAGTCAGGACGGCTCTTCTCTGGGGCACCTGGGCAATTTTCATGGGCCATGTGTCCGGTGAATGAACTTTGCTTCATTATCCACGAAATGCATATTAAAGTTGACACCCCTCAATGTGCTAATGAGGGCTGTCATGATCATACTAGTGACATCATCCCATGAAACACCTTACCCCTCCCTGTACATGGGATACGTAGGTCTGTGGGTTGACCTAGGGGACGGACCCAAGGAAAGTGGGTATAAATCAAAGGGGAGAAGAAAGGGCTCTCTCTCTCTCTCTCTCTCTTTGCCCCTCTTCCTGTCATCGTGTGTCGTGTCCCCCCCCCGGGCCGTCCAGAGAGAGCAGTGAAGCAAAGACAATGGATGCCAGCGAAGAAGATAATGCCTCCTGGAATCCTCACCAGCAAGAGCAGCGCAGGAACCCAGACCAGTGATCTGTACTCCCCCATTGCCTCTATCTCCCTCTTTTCCATTTTTCTGTTAAGAAATGTAAAGCATATTATATTGCTTGCCACAGCTTGCTCTGTACTTAGCCAGTTATCATGTGTTCAATTAGTGCATTGTAGGTAGTTAAAAAATGCTTGAACTTGGAGACTTGTTGTCCGCTCCGATTGGGGATTTGCGAATCTGAGTCACTTGTCCCCCTCGCTGGAGCGGGACGTGACAACTTCCCCGCCGCAGAGAAGCTGTTACAATGTAATTCTATGCCTGGTTGTAACCGGTGCCCGGAAGGCTATGCAGGGCAACAGCGATTCTCGTCCTCCGTGCTTGCTTTTTTTCAGAATGTTGCTTGGTGAGCGTTTTCAGCTTTACAGTGTTTTTCTTTAAGTGTTTAACACCAATACAATTACTTTGCCTCCTAATACCTAGCACATTTCAGAAAAGAAGCAACTGCAATACAGTGATGATAATAGAATAAAGAAAAATTTAAAACTACGATCAGACATTTGCAGTTAGTGAATAACAGCCTAACTATATGTTTGGAACAGCTTAAAATCTGACATTCTCCTTGAAGGAGGTGCACCACTTTTAGAAATGTACATGATTTGATTACTTCCCATTATAACTAGGCAGGTCACAAGTGAGTAATGTGTTTTTACATATGCTGAGAATACTCTTTCCACGAACTCCTCCCAAGAATTACAGTACTCAAGACTTTAACAGAAGAACTGCAATTCTTCTAAAACTTAACTTTAGTTTAAAATAATTACACATAATGTAAAGAAATTTAAGGTGAGAGCAGACCACGTTGTCATCTTGTACAGACTGTGAAAAAAGAGTAATTGACTGATAAAGGATTTGTTATTAAAGCAGTCTAATATTCCCTTATGTAGCTGAGTAGAATGTGTTTCTGGAAATTGATTCCAGTCAGGAGAACATTTACTTCTGGATAGCTTGTGAGGATTACAGGAAAAGCAAAACTGCACATGACATTCTTCCAAAAATTAAGACCATTTATGAAACATGGAGACAGAAAGATACACAAAAGAGGTACAGTAAAAACATTCTTCAAGAGATAGTGTTTCATGCGAGTCCATCTGATAGTGTCTCCTTTTATGAGGCAAATGCCTAGAAACATCATCCATCCTACATCAATAATTCTGAAAGTGGTAACTGGTAATCATGTAGCCACTGTCATAAGAAGGCTGCATCTAAAATGTCAGAGCTTTCAAAGGCTGTTTTGAAGCCACTGCCTAGGTCATTTCTAATATCCTCTAGAGCCCTTTCACTGCATCCTCCATAATACTCTTCTATGTTTAAATGAAGAGCATAACATTGAAATTTTATTTCACAGGTGTCAAAGATCCTTAATTGTTTATGAAATCTGGAAATATGTTCAAATGTACACAGTATATTTAAGGATAATTAACAATAATAAACGGTAACACTGTCATGAAAAATAACAGTTGGTAACAGTCAATTGTGGAAAATCTTCCTATATTTAAAATTGTTTACAGAACAGCGGAATAGTTTTCTTATTCTCCATATAAATAATAAGTAGTTATGTATTAACTCATTATATAGCTGAGGTTCAGAACCTTTTATCTAAATAAGTAAAATCACTAAAAAAAAAATTTAAACAAACTTTTTGAAGTAATAATTATAAGGATGATTTAAGCACAGCTGCTTCTTCATTGGCACAGCTTTATTACCCCAAACCACCTCTTATATTTTTGGTATGTTACAGGCAACAGACATACAAAATATGTTGACATATTGTTCAAGAAGTGGGGAAAAAAAAAAAAAAAAAGTGTTTTTATTTACAGTGTCTTTCTGGGGTTTATTGTAAAGGAACAGTCATAAAAATGAACAAAAGGAATGTGTCTGCCTTCTTTAAGAAAGTGATGAACAGACTGGGGAATGATAAACTCACTGAAATTAAAAGAAATTTTTTCAATACATCTTTCACATTGTAATTCTATATAATTCTACTGAATCTGAGCAGAATGACTTACCTATATTCCGTTTTTTCCTCTGCTATTTTTTTGTTTGTCAAAATAGCGGGTGTTAAATAGTAACAATTACTTCCTTATAATAGATGTGGAAAAGGTATAATTCAAAATTTTTAAAAAATGTTTGCAAAATGTCACAATTTCAGTCATAATTCCAGTGAAATACCTGTAAGATTCACATCTGATCTTTCTTGAACAGAGGACTCATTTATTAGGTTTCCTTGCAAAAAGTAATAGCCCATTTTATTCCTTCTCATACAACATCACATTGGGGTGAGCCTCATATAAGGAATAAAACCTTGGGTTGCTTGAAGAACTCATCATTTCCAAACAGTCAATCTGTGAACAATTTTAGAGACACCACACACGCGCACGCGTGCGCACACACACACACACACACACACACACACACACACACACACATGCGAATCAGTAGGTGCTGTCTTTAGATGCCAGTGCTCATTAGATGCCTAAATGATTTAGAAAAGATGAGTAGCAAGGATAGGTAGGGCACAAGGTCACGCCTTGTCCAACATAATGTTCCCTGTATCTGTCATAATCTTGAGTTGGTGGATAGAGTAAGGATGTTGTTCTCCAGCAATTGGCTCTTATGCTGTATTGTTTTCCTGGGTTCAACCAAGCAGCTGACACGAGGTGGCAACATCTGATTAAAGATGCACCAGTTCCAGATATTGCATGATCTTTTTGACTAGTTTAGAGTCCAGCAGAACATTTTCCCACAACTTTTCTAATCACCTTTAGAAAGGATACTATAATATTAGGTCCAGATAGAGCATTTTATCATTACTGATTGTTTTTCAGTTTTTAAATTCAAACTATTTGTTAGAACTAACTTTGCACAAATACTGATAGACAGTATGACTGTTGTATCTCAATAAATGTAAAGCAATAGCACATTGGTGAAGACATTTTCTGAGCAGTTCAGGAGTCTATTACATGAAAATATTGGTTAGATTCCATTTTCTTAAATCCATTGTGTATCCTAGGCCTGTATAATTTAGAATAGAGTCTTGTCACAGTCTGAATTTATACGTGTCATTTGCATATAATTATGTTTTTGCTTGTTTTTAACTAAGCATGGAGTATTTGTAGTATTTCCTTATACTACAAAACATGTGGGAATATGGAATGAATTTATCAAAGCAAAATCTAAAATTAAAAGGCTTTTACCTACAGTCACTGCATTAGTAAAATTTTAACTACTGCATATATTGAGAGCATAAGAAATTGCCTATTTAACTTATAGTCATATTTTTAATATTAATTTCTTTTTCAACTCTACTATTATATTATTATATCATTGTGTTAATCTATTCTCTTTATTTAAATTATGCTGTGTATTTTGGCTTTGCCCTTAAATATTTTTATTATATTTTTTGCAACTAAATGAGCCAAAGGGGCCAAGAAAAGCACCAAGAATATTACTTTGCCACACTGTGTTCCATTAAGAAACAAGTGAATATATGCATATATAGGTATTCTACTTTTATTTGTTAATCTTCATAATCTTTGTAATATTGTCCTCATTACTAAAATTCATTCTAAAATTTTCGAACTTTTATGCCTTTTGTCTTGAAAGAGAATCTGAAGAGTAAAAGCCAGACATTTGACAAACTTGGAATGACCAACAATTTAACGTTTTTTGATTAATGCACACACAGTCTATGTAGAAAGGAGAGGTCTCCTGTTATTTCTTTACTATTTAATATATCAACAAAAGTTTTATAGTCAGTGCACGCAATTAACCTGTCTTTAGCTTGCAGGATTCACACAGACATATCCTGAAGCATGGGGAAATTCTTATAATATTAAACATTGGTTTTGTTAAATAATTCAGTGACTGCAGGATTCAGTAATAGCTGTGACTGGCCTATTCAATCAGTTTGCATAGAATTTAAGCTTACTTTTCTACTCTCAGTTATCAGTCAAAGTGAAGAGATACCGTTTCTGAGGATGGGCCTTTATGTCCATTACTAATTTAGAACATGTAAAAACTGTTCAACCTAAGTTCAGTGTCCTCTGTATTAACTTTCAGTCACTCAAAGTTATATATTGAGTTGTCAGCATACAGTTTAATGCAAGGTACTTAACATGTATTATAGAATCATAGAATCACAGATTCATTTTGGTTGGAAAAGACCAACTGATCAAGTCCAACTGTTAACCTAACACTGCCAAGTCTATGAATAATCCTGTTCCCTAAGTGCCACATCTATATGTCTTTTAAATATCTCCAGAGATGGTGACTCAACCACTTCCCTGGGCACGCTGTTTCAGTCCTTGAGAACCCTTTCAATGAATAAATTTGAACTTCTCCTGGCACAGCTTGAGGCCATTTCCTCTTGTCCTGGTTCAGCTGGGATAGGGTTAAGTTTCCCCAGCAGAGAGAGAGGGAAAAGGGATTTCCAGCCTGAATATTCATACCATGCTGACGTCAGGTCCAGCACGGGAACATTTTCCTTGGTGGTCTTAGTGGTGGGGGCTGTTCTGTGACCATTTGTGGTATTTTTCTGTATATTGTTTGTCTTGCTTACTGTTATTGCTGTTTATTGTTGTTATCATTGCCACTGCTGCTATTCAGATCCTTTTATCACATTGTTGTATTAAATTTCTTCTTATTTTAACGCGGGGTTTGTGCCTCACTTCCAGGTCGACCGGCTGAGGGTGGGGGAAGGGAAACAGCAACGTGCTCTCTGGTCCTGGCAGGGCTTAAAATGCCACAGCCTTAATTGGTGCACAAATGTGGGGCACAAGAGGAGTGAAATAAGAATAAAAAAGGGACAGACCCTCTACCAGAGTGTGATAGGGCAATCTGTTGGGTATAATATCTCTGTATTTGTATCTGTTTGATAAGAAAATGTTTGCAATCATGGCCCACTTGCTTGTGTGGTGAGGCTGGATTAATCCTTATATCCAGTGTATGATCCCAGTGGTGGTGTTTGTTATCGGTGGAAAATATATAAAGAGTCTTAAGTTGTTATACGGGCTATTGACTGCTTATGCTGCCTTTGTATCATTGGGGGGGGGTGTGGGGTGTGGGGGTGTGAGCCGGTACCTGTTTCCCTTCTGGGATTTTGTTAGGGGTCTCACCCACGCTATGGGTGAGTCAGAGGAAGAGATCCTCTCGGCTTTGGGGAGTTTCAACTATCCTTGGAGCCTGCAGGCCACAGTGATTGGGGCAAAATGCTTTCTGAATGTCTGCCTGATTTCAGTTTTGGCCATGCGGCACTTCTTTAACAATAGCAGTGCCCGGAAACCTGCCCCGAGGTCACATAATAGTGAGTGGCAAGGGGTGTGGGAAAAGATGAGCAAAAGCCTGTGCCAAACGATGGGCACCTCCAATGCTTTGGAATTTCACTCCAGGACAAAAGCAGAGCCCTGAAAAGCTGATGGAGTGCTTAGAAAGGGTGTGTTACCAAGCTGGAAAAACCCAGCAAACACAACTCTCTGCAATGTGTTGGGGACTTGCCCATGCCTACCATGTCCTCTTTAGTACCAAGCACTGCCCTCAAGGGGAAGAAAAGGCTAGAGAAACTGAGAGTGAACTCACTGAAACGGTATCTGGGCCGGGGGGGGACAGGCAGAGCCAGTCTCAGTTACCTCCACCAGCACAGCAACTGAGCCAGAAAGCCAGCCAGTGCTGATATCGCCCCAATATAGTAAACAAAATATAACAGAAAGTCAGTTCGCAAAGTAGGGGATGGGGATGAGCCAGGCCCAGAAGGAGAACAGGAGGAAGGGCCAGAGCTGATCGTCCGATCTCTATCCCCGAGTGAGCTGCGAGATATGCAGAGAGATTTCGACCGACTGGGAGGAGAGCAGATGTGCACATGGCTGCTCTGATACTGGAACAACGGAACCAGCACTTTTAAGATGGAGAGGAGAGAGGCCAAGCAGCTGAGATCTTTGGCCAAGGATGCTGGCACTGATAGGGAAATAGGGAACCAGACTCAAACCCTCAGCCTTTGGAAGCGACTCCTGCTCTGCATAAGGGAGAGGCACCCCTACTAGGATGATATCCTATGTCAGCTAAGCAAATGGACCAACATTGAGAAAGGCATCCAGAACCTCAGGGAACTGGCTGTGTTTGAGATGATCTATGGTGATCTGAATAATGAGAAATCTCCCATGGGCCCAGATCAGGCCTCTTGCACACACCTGATGTGGTGAAAGTTCCTGAAGAGCGCACCAGAAGCACATTCGAAAGCATTGGCAATAGTGTCCTGGTGGACAGACACCCAGACTCTAACAGTGGATGGAGTGGTTGGCAAGCTCCGGAAATATGAGGGATATCTCCCTTCATGTCAACATTCCTTGGTCTCAGCTGTGGAGGAACTGTCTCAGAGGGTCCAGAAGATGGAAGAGGACATGTCCTACACTCCACCTGCGTGGGCTAATATCTCAGCCATTAGAAGTAAACGTTTCCCCACCCAAGAGAAAGACATCAGAAGGCACACACCACAAGGCACCCTGTGGTTTTTCCTCTGTGACCATGGAGAAAAAATTAGGAGGTGGGATGGACAGCACACTGCTGCCCTAGCTTCATGAGTAGTGCAGCAGAAAGGGAAGACCATCACAAAAATGGAGTTCTCCAAGAAGAGCACAGCTCCATTTTCCAGTCAGCAATCGCCCAGACAGAACAGAATCGCCAGCGTTATATCTGACCCTCTTGAGGGGACCAGTAAATGATTCTTACAAGAAGTTAGTGATGTTGAGCAGGATTAGAGGGGCCCTGCCTCCAGACAGGTGGAGGAAAGGGATAATCGGATTTAATGGACAGTGTCGATCCAAGGGCCTGGCACGTCAGACCCACAAGAGTATAAGGCTTTGGTGGACACTGGTGCACCGTGCACCCTGATGCCATCGAGCCACAGTGGGGTTGAATCCATTTGCATCTCCGGAGTGACAGGGGATCCCAATAGCTGACCGTATTGGAAGCTGAAGTGAGCCTGACTGGGAAGGACTGGCATAAACACCCCATTGTGACTTACACAGATGCCCCGTGCATCCTGGGAATAGACTGTCTCAGAAGAGGGTACTTCAAAGACCCAAAAGGGTACCGGTGGGCTTTTGGTGTAGCTGCCCTGGAGGAGGTTGAACAGTTGTCCACCTTACCCATCCTCTCAGAGTATCCCGCAGTGGTGGGCTGCTTAAAGTTGAGGAGCAGCGAGTGCCGATTGCTACCAAGACGGTGCACTGGCGACAGTACTGCACCAACAGATATTCTCTGCCCCATCCATCAGCTGATCCGTCAACTATAAATCCAGAAGGTAATCGGCAAAGCTCATTCACCCTTCAAAAGTCCTATATGGCCAGTGAGAAAGCCTAATGGCCAATGGAGGCTAACTGTGGACTACTGTGGCCTGAGTGAAGCTACGCCAGCAATGAGTGCTGCAGTGCCGGACATGCTAGAGCTCCAGTGTTAAATGGAGTCGAAGGCAGACAAGTTGTAAGCTATGATGGACATTGCTAACACTTTCTCCATTCCGATAGCGCCAGAGTGCATGTCACATTTTGCGTTCACTTGGACAGGCATCTAGTATACCTGGAATCGATTGTCCCATGGGTGGAACCATAGTTACACCATTCGCCATGGACTGGTCCATACTGCACTGGAGAAAGGTGGGGCTCTAGAACACCTGCAGTATATTGATGACATCATTGTATGGGGGAACACAGCCGAGGAAGTCTTTCAGAAAAGGAAGAAGATAATTGAAATCCTCCTGAAGGCCAGCTTTGCCATTAAGCAAAAGAAAGTTAAGTGGCCTACAAGGGAAATTTAATTCCTAGGAATAAAATGGCAAGATGGGCGTCACCACATCCAAATGGAAGTGATAAACAAGATAACAGCCATGGCCCCACCAACCTCTAAAAAAGAGACTCAGTCTTTCCTGGGCTCTGTGGGGTTCTGGATGATGCACTTCTCAAACTACAGCCTGATTGTGAGACCTCTCTACCGTGTAACCCACAAGAAGCACGATTTTGAATGAGGCCCTAAGCACCAACAATCCTCTGAACAAATTAAGCGGGAGATTGCCCAAGCAGTAGGCCTCAGGCCAGTCCGGGAAGGGCAGGAGTTTCAGAACATGCTGTACACCACAGCTGGGGAGAATAGCCCTACCTGAAGACTATGGCAGAGAGCACATGGGGAAACCCAAGGCTATCCTCTAGGGTTTTGGAGCTGGGGATACAAAGGCTCTGAATCTTATTACACACCAACAGAAGGAGATACTGGCACCATACAAAGGAGTTCGAGCTGCCTCAGAAGTGGTCGACACTGAAACACAGCTCCTCCTGGCACCCCGACTGCCGGTGCTGGGGTGGATGTTCAAAGGATGTGCAACAGATGCTAAATGGAGTAAATGGGTTGCGTTGATAACACAACAGGCTCGAATAGGGTACCCCAGCTGCCCAGGGATACTAGTGGTGATCACAAACTGGCCAGAGAGCAAAGATTCCAGGATGTCACCAGAACAGGAGGTGACACGTGCCAAGGAGGCCCCACCGTATAGCGAGCTGCCGGATGAGGAGAAGCGATATGTCCTGTTCACTGATGGGTCTTGTGGTATTGTGGGAAAACATCAACGATAGAAGGTTGCTGTGTGGAGTCCCACACGACGGGAACTGAAGCTGCTGAGGGACAGGGTGAATTGAGCCAATTTGCAGAGGTGAAAGCCATCTGGCTTGCTCTGGATATTGCTGAGCAGGTTAAGTGGCCAAGGCTCTATCTCTACACTAACTCTTGTGCAGTGGTGAATACCCTGTGGAAATGGTTACAGCAATGGAAGCAGAACAATTGGCAACATAAGGGTAAAACCGTCTAGGCTGCTGAAGTATGGCAGGACATTGCACCTTGTGTGGAAAACCTCGTTGTGAAGGTGCGCCAGGTGGATGCCCATATACTCAAGAGTGGGGCTACTGATGAACATCTATGTAACCAGCAGGCAGACCAAACTGCTAAGATTAGAGTGGCTCAGGTGGATTTGGACTGACAGCGCAAAGATGAACAGTTCATAGCCCGGTGCTCCCATGAGACCTTGGGCCACCGAGATAGAGATGCAACATACAGGTGGGCTTGAGATCAAGGGGTGGACCTCACCATTGACACCATTGCAGAGATAATCCACGGATGTAAGATGTGTGCTGCAATCAAACATGTCAAACGTCTGAAGCCCCAGTGAAATGGAGAGCGATGACTGAAATATAGATATGGAGAGGCCTGTCAAATCGACTACATCACACTGCCACAGACCTGCCACAGGAAGCGCCACCTGCTCACAATGGTGGATGTAATTAATGGATGGCTGGAAACTTGCCCAGCGCCCCACGCCACTGACCAAAACACCATCCTGGGCCTCAAAACCCAAGTCCTGTGGTGACATTGCACCCCAGAGGAAATTGAGTCAGACAACAGGACCCATTTCCGAAACAACCTCATAAATGCCTGGGCAGAACACAGCATCGAATCGGTCTACCATATCCCCTACCATACACCAGCCTCTGGGAAGATCGATCGCTACAATGGACTGTTAAAAACCACATTGGAAGCACTGGGAGGTGGGACCTTCAAAGACTGGGACATGCATCTAGCAAAGCCCACCTGGCTAGTCAACTGAGGAGGATCTGCCAGTCAAGCTGGCCCAGCTCAGTCGAAACCTCCACGTGCTGTAGATGGGGATAACGTCCCTGTGGTGCGCATGAGGAATATATTGGGAAAAATGGTCTGGTTTAGTCCTGTGCCAGGCAAAGGTAAAGGCAAACCCATCCATGGGATTGCTTTTGCTTAAGGACCTGGATGTACCTGGTAATGGAGAGGGTTGATGCGTACCACAGAGGGACTTGATTCTGAGTGAGAACATGCCGTGAATTATGCTGTGCCTTTGTCAATTTTTGTTTTGTTATTGTTAACTGCTAAATGGTAGCTGGACATGACCCAGATGGTATATAATAAAGGAGTGGATTATGTCCTGGTTCAGCTAGGAAAGGTTTAATTTTCCCCAGCAGAGAGAGAGGGAGAAGGGATCTCCAGTCGGGTTATTCATACCATGCTGAGGTCAGGTCCGGTGCAGGAACTCTTTCTGTTGTAGTCTTGGTGGCGCAGAGGTGTTCCATGACCATTTGCGGTATTTCTGTGGATATCGTTTGTCTTGCTTACTGTTATTGCTGTTTATTGTTGTTATCATTTCCACTGTTGTTGTTCAGATAGTTTATCACACTGTTGTATTAAATTTCTTCTTATTTTAGTCTGGGTTTGTGCCTCACTTCCAGCCTGACCTGCTGAGGGTGGGGGAGGGGCAACAGCAACGTACACTCTGGTCCCCGCAGGGCTTAAACCACCACACATTTCATCTTCTCACTTCTTAATTGGAAAGAGAGACTGACACCCACCTTGCTACAATGTGTTTTCAGGTAGTTGTAGAGAGTGATATGGTCTCCCCTCAGCCTCCTCCTCTCCAGGGTGAAGAACCACAGTTCCTTTAGCTGCTCCTTATAAGACTTTTCTCCAGACCCTTCACCAGCTTTATTGCTCTTCTTTGGACACACACCAGCACCTCAATGGCTTTGTGGTTAGTACACCTATGAGACAAGTTATCCTGATACTTAAGAGGATTGATAGGTTCACTTCCTCCCTGTCCAGGTTATAGGTGATTATGATTAGCACAAGCATTAAAAAAAACCCAACCAACCAACCAAACAAAAAATGCGCTTTCATTTCACCTTTATAATTCAGGAGTAGTTGGAGCATTACCTTTCATCCAAAAAAGTTATCATAAAACAAACCCACAGTTCCTGCATTCATCAGGGAATGGTGCTGAGTCACAGAGACCTGGGATCACAGCTGTCTCTGAGTTCTCCTGGGGAGGAAACACCTTAATGACTGAGAAAGGTATGAACTTTGCAGGATTATTTCTTCATGCGTCCTTAGTCCCAAAGCTTTAGTCAAAGTTTCACCTAAGTGAGTGGTGTAGTCACATAGTATTTTTACTTAACTGTGTACTCTGGTCAGAGAGACTCAGGAATTAATCCAGTGTCTATGGTAGTGTTAATACTGCATTTTAGACATTCTTAAGATTATCAAATAAATTTTTTCAGTTTGTCATCTCATTTTTTTTACAAACTGTCAGCTTTTGAGGGGTCATTATTACAACAGTCACAAACCAGTAGAATATGTGCTGACCTGATATTAGACCTGGTATTGGGCTAAAGCCTTAAAAAGGCTTTAGCTATAGCCTTGCATCAGTTATTTCTGATCAGGAAAGGACATCCAAAACAAGGACTTGTTCTGTGATTTTATAGGTGTCACGTCTCACTCAGACAAGGGAGACAAACAACTTAGATTTGGAAAGCCCAAACAAAGTGGACAATGATTAGACAAGTCTCAAAATCCAGACATTTATTAACATCCCACAATGTACTAATTGGATACATGATAATTGGCTAAGTATATAACGAGTTGTGGCAATCAATAGAGTATGCCTTGCCTTGCTTAATGGTAGTGAAGGGAAAAGTGAAAAGAAAAGGAGGGGGATGGAGAGAACAGAGAAATAGAGATCACAGGTCTGAGTTCCTGCATTGATCCCCTCAGTGAGGGCTCCAGGAGGCATCCATCTTATTCACTTCACTTCACTTCACTTCACTTCACTTCACTTCACTTCACTTCACTTCACTTCACTTCACTCCACTTCCCTCTCCAAACCCCATCCCCCCTTGCACCCACTCGATTTATACACACTTTCCTTGGGTCCGTCCCCTAGGCCAACCCACATACGTAAATATCCCATGTATGGGGAGGGGTAAGGTGTTTCATGGGATGATGTAATTAGCTTGATCTTGTTCATCTTCATTAGCATATTCAGGTATATTAACTTTAATATGCATTTCATGGATAATGAAGCAAAGTTCATTCACTGGACAGATGGCCCTTGGAACTTAACCAGGTGCCGCAGAGCAGGACTGTCATGTCTCCACAGAGCTCCCCCCTCCAGATGCATCCTGTGCTGTCCAGGCAGCCTTATCAGCTTCGACCTCCACACTATCCACCCTGCGACTATAGTTTCATTACTTGCAAGTGTTTGAGACATTCCTTAGCTCAGAGGGCATCTGCTCCCACCACTATCCTTTATCTCATTCTCAGGCTGTTTTTCTCAGTATTTGTTTTTCACAGGCCTGTTTCTTTCAGGACCTGTTTTTACAAGTTCTCTCTCACAATAGGTAAGCAATAATATACAATATACAGTATCTTGTATACAATAATATTTCACACACAGTATACTCTCCCAATAACATTTTGAAAGTATTTACTTCCTTTTACCTTCCACCACCAAGTTAGGATGTACAATAATTAGTTTTCAACCAGAGCACACTTCAATTATCTCGTTCCTACAGGAACCAATTATCTTCCAAGAAAAAAACAGAAATAATGATGAAGAGAGGGTTCTGTGCAAAGCACTCAGTAACATATTACAGGCTGCTGGATAATGCTTTTTGACTACATAAAGCTTTGGCACTTACCTTGACCCTAGCTAATAACCAACCACACTGCTTAGTAACAAAGAAAGTAATTTAGAAAAAAATCTGTTATTTCTAGCTTCATCTGACAAAATATTCATATAAATGTTCACTAAAAATTAATCAAATTTTTTTCTAATTTGCTGTGTTCTTTTGAATGATTTTTAATATTTTTAACCTACAGAATTTAGCAGTAGTTACTGTTGTGACACTGGTGGCATCTCCATGATAACATATTTAAGAAATTACAAAAAACTGTGCAGCACCTATGAGAGAGAGGAATGACAACAACAACAAAAGAGAAACATCCCTGCAGACACCAAGGTCAGTGAAGAACAAGGGGGAGGAGGTGCCTGAGGAACTGGAGGAGGTGCCTGAGGAACTGGAGCAGAGATTCCCCTGCAGTCCATAAAGAAGGCCATGGCAAAACGGTTTATCCCCCTGCAGCCCATGGAGAACACTGTATATCTCTAACGTGTGGAGGACATCACACTGCAACAGGTTGACATGCTGTGAAGGAAGCTGCAGCCCTTGGAGAGCCCATGCTGAAGAAAGTTACTGGCAGGAGTTAGTTTCAGCCCATGGAGCAAGTTTTCTGGCTGGAACTGCAGCCTGAGAGGGACGCACACTGGAGCAGACCATTCCTGAAGGACTCTACCCCATAGAAAGAATCCATGCTAAAACAATTCACAGAAATCACAGAATCAGAGAACGGTTGAGGTTCAAAGGCACCCCTAGGGGTCATCTGGTCAAACAGCTTTGCCCAAGCAAGGCCAAATACACCTGTTGCCCATGACCATATACAGATGTTTTTTGAATATGCCTAGATAGGGAAACTACACAACATCCCTGGGAACCTGTTCCAGTGTTCTGTCACCCTTACAGTAAAAAAGTGTCTCCTGATGTTCAGACAGAGTCTCTTGTGTTTCTGTTTGTGCCTATTGCCTCTGGTCCAGTCACTGGGCACCGCTGAAAAGATCCTGGCTCCATCCTGTTTGCACCCTCCCTCTATGTACTCATATACATTGATAAGATCTCCCTTGAGCTCTCTCTTCTCCATGCTGAACAGTCCCAAGTATCTTGGCCTTTCCTCATAGGACAGATGCTTCAGGGCCTTTGTAATCCTTGTGGCCCTGCACTGGATTCTCTCCAGTATGCCCATGTCTCTTTTGTATTGGACACAGTCTTTCAGATGTGGCCTCAGTAGTGTTGAGTAGGAAGGAAGGATCCCCTCAGTCAACTTTCTGGCAATACTTTGCCTCTTTGACCTCATGATGCTCTTAGCCTTCTTTGCAGCAAGGGCACATTTCTGGCTCATAGCCATCTTGGTGTCCACCAGTACCCCCAGGTCCTTTTCTGCCAAGTTTCTTTCAAGTTGGTCAACGCCTAGCACACATTGGTTTCCAGGGTTGTTCCTCCCCAGGGACAGGACTTGGGACTTCACTTTGTTTAACTCCAGGAGGTTCCTGTCATCTTATTTCTCCTGATTGCGGAGATTCCTCTAAATGGCACCACAACTATCTGATATATCGAACACTCCTCCCAGTTTTGTGTTATCTGCAAACCTGCTGAAAGTATAGTCTGCCCCATCATCCAGAAAATTAATAAAGATGTTAAATAGAGTCAGACCCACTAACGATCCCTGGGATACATTGCTAATTATTGGTCTCCAACTAGCCACTGATCACCAGCCTCTGGACCTGGCCGTTCAACCAGCCTTCAGTCTATGTACTGGTTGCTCATCCAGCCCATGCTTCAACATGCTCTCTAAGACAATCTTCTATCCAACAGTGTTAAAGATCTTACTGAAATCTGGGTAGACAATAGACACTGCTATCACCTCATCTACAAGGCTAGTCATTTCATACAAGAAGTTTATCAAGTCAGCCAAACACGGCTTCCCCCTTGGTGAATCCATGCTGACAACTCATTATTTTCTTTCTTTCATGTGCCTGGAAATGGTTTCCAGGGTTAGCTGCTCCACTTTCCCATGGATCAAAGTGAGGCTGACCAGTCTGTAGTTTCTTGGGTCCTCCTTCTTTCCCTTCTTGAAGATAGGAGTGACATTTTCTTTGCACCAGTTTTTGAGCACTTCCAATCACCTCGATTGATCAAGGATTATCAAGAGTGACCTTGCAAGGACATATGCCAGCTCCCTCAGTGATCAGTTATGCAACTCATCAGTCTACAGACATGCACAGTTTGTTTAGATGTTTCTGAAACTGGTCCACTTCCACCAAGAGTATGTCTGTCTTGCTCCAGACTTTCCTCCTGGTCTCTGGGAACTGGGATTCCTGAAGGCCAGTCTTACTACTAAAGACTGAGGTAAAAAAGGTAATTAATACTTCAGACATTTCCATGTGTAGTATAACCAGGTCCCCTGTCTCATTCAGCCCATTTTCCCTACTTGGTGGTGAAGCAGCATAAGAAGCAGAAATGCCTTGATGTTGTAAGCACTATTCAGCAACACATGAGTGTGTTATCAACATGGTTTTGATCACAGATCCAAAATATAGCACCCTACAAGCTACTATGAAGAAAATTAAGTACAATCTCTACCTCTTATTCCATACCATTTATGTCATGCACAGGTCCCACCCTATGCAATACATACTCATTAATCACCTCCCAGCTTCTCGTTCTTTGATCTATAAAGTGATGTCATTCCTTAGTCTATGGAGTATGAAATGTCCATAAATGTCCATTGAGTTAATTTAGTCCATGACTTCAGTTCTATCCGGTATGGTGGTCACTTGGGATAGGATAGCTGGTATGAGCACCAAAGCCACCTCAAGTAGAATCATTGTTGCACTTACACTGCTTCTGGTGAGGCTCGTCCTCCATTGGTTTGAGTGGTTCCTACTATAGTACTTCCTATAACGTGCAACTAAGATTATGGTTTTCAACAATTTAAAGGTATATCCATTACAGCCTCCACACCAGGTCCGTTTGGATCAGGACATGGTATTTAAGATTGAAGTGAACTCATCCCCTTGCCTCTGCTCCAGCAGGGAATTATTCATGGACCACAGTCCTTTACAGGGATACCTAATCTGCTGTGGACTTATTCATGGACCACAGTCTCTTCAGGAGTATACATGCTACAGCATGGACTTAACCACAGCTGCTTTGAAGTGTACTTTCTCCAGCATGGCTTTATCCATTGACCACAATCCTTTCAGGGTTGTGCCTGCTGTGTCATGGACTTATCCATGGTCACAGATGCTTTGATGTGTACCTGCACTGATGTGGACTTAGCCACAGCCATTGATGTTCTGGGGTGTCCTGCTCCTGTGTGGACTTATGCACAGATCACAATCCATTTGACATGAATTCACACTGGAGTTCCAGCCTGTCTAATATTGCAGCCCAGGAACAGCAGCGATGCCCTGGCCATCTGCCAGACAAGTTCATTGTCATTGCTGTTTTCAAAATACTCAGGCACAGCAGAATAAGATGATAAGCAGTACAGCATTACAGCAAGCAGCAAAAGCAACCGCTAACAAGCACTGGCCTGATATACAGTAAAGCAAGAAAGACCCATACCAGGCATAGGACCTTGCCAATTGGTAGCCAAATAGCTGTAAAAACTATACATTTTCTCACACAATCCAATCAAATCTGTCATTATTGTGAACCTTTTGTGCCCCACCTTGGGCATGAAAAAGGACTGCTGTGGCTTAACCCTACTAGGCAGCTGAACACCACAGAGACACTTTCTCACTCCCCACAGTGGGATGAGGGAGAGAATCAGATGTGTAAGTTTGAGAATACTCATGTGTTGAGATGAGAGCAGTTTAATAGGTAAAGAAAAATCTGTACATGCAAGCAAAGCAAAGTAAGGAATTCAATCACTACTTCCTGTCAGCAGGCAGATGGTTAGACATTTATAGGAAATAAGGGCTTTATTACACTTTAGTTACTTGGAAAGACAAACACCATAAGTCTGAATGTCCATACTTCATACCTCTTTCCCTCAAGCATTTTTTTGGTCAGCTGGAGTCACCTGGCTCAACTGTGTCCAGGCCCAACTTCCTGTGTGCCTCCAGCCTGCTCACTGATGCAGTGGGGTGAATAGCATGAAAGACCTTGACACAATATTCACTGTACACACTGTTCAGTGATAACTAAATATCAGTGTGTTATCAACGTGATTTTGCTCACAAATCCAAAACATAGCACCATAGGAACTACTGTGAAGCAAATAAATTCTATCCCAGCCAGAAACAGTAAAGAGATACATAATTTAAGAGTCAAAATATTTTGTGGATTTTCATCACTTTTTTTTTTTTTTTTACTGTGGAGGTACACACATTAGTGAGAAAAAATTAACCCAAACACCCTGATCCATATTCTTAAAATATTTATCTAAAGGAACAATTTTGAAAAGTTTTATTTTATTGAAATGAATAATGACATTTGTCAGAAAAATAGAAGTTTCACAGAACAGAATTGTCTTCTAGATAGCAATAGGAATGGCCATCTTTTATAGAAACAAAGCAAACGTTTATCAAGAACTTAAATGTTTTGCAATGAAATGCTCCATAACTGAACACAGAGTTTCTCTATGGCCCACTCAATTGAAAGAACATGTGAATTGATTTATTGTGAAGTACAGAAATTTATGAAGTATATGTTCACACAGAAGAGGGTTGTGAGAATGGGATAAGAAACTTGTAAAACAGTCTGTTTTGTCACGAAAATTTATGGGACATTTTCAACACTATGTCTAGATCTAATTCAGAGGAAGAATGGAAAACAATCTTGATCAGACCATGGTAATCACAGGGAAGGACCCCCTATTATTCCACTTCTGGCAAGTTAGATAAGTGGTAATATAAACCATTAATGCAGATAAATTTCTGTGGTTGTTTAAGCCCTGCTGGGACCAGAGACCACGTTGCCGTTGCCACTCCCCCACCCTCAGCCGGTATGGCTGGAAGTGAGCCACAAACCCCGGGTTAAAATAAGAAGAAATTTAATACAACAGTGTGATAAACTATCTGAACAACATTGGCAATGATAACAACAATAAACAGCAGTAACAGCGAGCAAGAAAAAAGATATACAGAGAAATACCGCAATGGTTACGGAACAAGCCCACGGTGTGCTCCCTGCCACCAAAAAGCCACAAAGGAAAAAGTTCCTGCGCTCCCACAACCGGACCTGATGTCATCATAACCAGGCTAGAGATCCCTTCCCCCTCTCTCTCTTAATACTATCCCAGATGAACCAGGAAATAATCCACCCCTTTATTCAATACAATCTGTGTCATGTCCAGCTGCCATATAGCAGTTAACAATCACAATAATAATTAACAAAGGCACAGCATAATTCATGGCATGTTCTCACTCAGAATTAAGTCCCCCTGTGGTACATATCGGACCTCTCCATTGTCCAGCATTACCCATCAGGTACACTCAGGTCCTTGAGCAAAAGCAATCCCGTGGATGGGTTTGCCTTTACCTTTACCTGGCACTGGACTAAACCAGACCATTTTTCCCAATATACTCCTCATGCGTACCCCAGGGACTTTATTCCCATCTACAGCACGTGGAAGATTTGACTGAGACGGGCCAGCTCGAGTGGCAGATCCGCCTCTGTTGACTAGCCAGGTGGCCTTTGCTAGATGCATGTCCCAGTCTTTGAAGGTTCAACCTCCCAGTACTTCCAATGTGGTTTTTAACAGTCCATTGTAGCGCTTGATCTTCCCAGAGGCTGGTGCGTGGTAGGGGATATGGTAGACCCATTCTATGCTGTGTTCTTCTGCCCAGGCATTTATGAGGTTGTTTCGGAAGTGGGTCGCGTTGTCTGACTCAATTTTCTCTGGGGTGCAGTGTCGCCACAGGACTTAGGTTTCTAGACCCAGGATGGTGTTTTGGGTGGTAGTGTGGAGCACTGGGTGAGTTTCCAGCCATCCATTAATTACTTCCACCATTCTGAGCAGGTGGCGCTTCCTGTGGCAGGTCTGTGGCAGTGTGATGTAGTCAATCTGACAGGCCTCTCCATATCTATATTTCAGCCACTGTTCTCCATTTCGCTGGGGCTTCACCTGCTTGGCATGTTTGATTGCAGCACACATCTTACATCCGTGGATTATCTCTGCAATGGTGTCAGTGGTGATGTCCACCCCTCGATCTCGAGCCCACCTGTATGTTGCATCTCTACCTTGGTGGCCCAAGGTCTCATGGGACCACTGGGCTATGAACAGTTCACCTTTGCGCTGCCAGTCCAACTCCACCTTATCCACTGTAATCTTAGCAGTTTGGTCTGTCTGCTGGTTGTGTCGATGTTCATCAGTAGCCCGACTCTTGAGTATATGGGCATCCACGTGGCGCACCATCACAATGGGGTTTTCCACACAAGGTGCAATGTCCTGCCATACTTCAGCAGCCTAGATGGTTTTACCCTTATGTTGCCAATTGTTCTGCTTCCATTGCTGTAATCATTTCCACAGGGTATTCGCTACTGCACAAGAGTTAGTGTAGAGATAGAGCCTTGGCCACTTAACCCGCTCAGCAATATCCAGAGCAAGCCAGATGGCTTTCACCTCTGCAAATTGGCTCAATTCACCCTGTCCCTCAGCAGCTTCAGTTCCCGTCGTGTGGGACTCCACACAGCAACCTTCTATCGTCGATGTTTTCCCACAATACCACAAGACCCATCAGTGAACAGGACATATCGCTTCTCCTCATCCGGCAGCTCGCTATACGGTGGGGCCTCCTTGGCACGTGTCACCTCCTGTTCTGGTGACATCTTGGAATCTTTGCTCTCTGGCCAGTTTGTGATCAAATCTAATATCACTGGGTGGCTGGCGTTCCGTATTCGAGCCCGTGTGTTATCAACGCAACCCATTTACTCCATGTAGCATCTGTTGATTGATTTGCGGAGAAAGGCCTTTCCTTTGAACATCCACCCCAGCACCGGCAGTCGGGATGCCAGGAGGAGCTGTGTTTCAGTGGCGCCCATTTCTGAGGCAGCCCGAACTCCTTCATATGCTGCCAGTATCTCCTTCTCAGTTGGTGTGTAATTAGCTTCAGAGCCTTTGTATCCCCAGTTCCAAAAGCCTAGAGGTTGGCCTTGGGTTTCCCCATGTGCTCTCTGCCAGAGGTTCCAGGTAGGGCTGTTCTCCCCGGCTGGGGTTCTTAAGAGCATGTTCTTAACCTCCTGCCGTTCCCGGACTGGCCTGAGGGCTACTATCTGGGCAATCTCCCGTTTAATTTTTCAAAGGATTGTTGTTGCTCTTGCCCATATAAATTCGTTCTTCTTACAGGTTATGTGGCAGAGAGGTCTCACAATCAGGCTGTAGTTAGGGATGTGCATCCTCCAGAACCACACAGAGCCCAGGAAAGATTGAGTCTCTTTTTTAGAGGTTGGTGGGGCCATGGATGTTATCTTGCTTGTTATATCCATTGGGATGTGGTGACACCCATCTTGACATTTTATTCCTAGGAATTAAATTTCCCTTGTAGGCCACTTAACTTTCTTTTGCTTAATGGCAAAGCTGGCCTTCAGGAGGATTTCAATTATCTTCTTCCTTTTCTGAAAGACTTCTTCGGCTGTGTTCCCCTATACAATGATGTCATCAATATACTGCAGGTGTTCTGGAGCCCCACCTTTCTCCAGTGCAGTATGGAGCAGTCCATGACAAATGGTGGAGATATGGTTCCACCCATGGGACAATCGATTCCAGGTGTACTAGATGCCTCTCCAAGTGAACGCAAAATGTGGCCTGCACTCTGGCGCTATCGGAATGGAGAAGAATGTGTTAGCAATATCCATCATAGTTTACCACTTGACTGCCTTCGACTCCAGTTCATACTGGAGCTCTAGCATGTCCGGCACTGCAGCACTCATTGCTGGAGTAACTTCATTCAGGCCACGGTAGTCCACGGCTAGCCTCCATTGGCCATTGGGTTTTCTCACTGGCCATATAGAGCTGTTGAAGGGTGAGTGAGTTTTGCTGATTACCTTCTGGATTCCTAGTTGATGAATCAGCTGATGGATGGGGACCAGGGAATCTCGGTTGTTGCGATACTGCCACCTGTGCACCGTCCTGGTAGCAATTGGCACTCACTGCTCCTCAGTCTTAAGCCGCCCACCACTGTGGGATACTCTGAGAGGACAGGTAAGGTGGACAAATGTTCAACCTCCTTCAGGGCAGCTACACAAAAAGCTCACCGGTGCCCTTTTGCGTCTTTGTAGTACCCTCTCCTGAGACAGTCTATTCCCAGGATGCACGGGGCATTTGGGGCAGTCACATTGGGTTGCTTATGCCAGTCCTTCCCAGTCAGGCTCACTTCAGCTTCCAGTAGGGTCAGCTCTTGGGATCCCCCTGTCACTCCGGAGATGCAGATGGATTTAACCCCACTGTAGCTCGATGGCATTAGGGTGCAAGGTGCGCCAATGTCCACCAAAGCCTTATACTCTTGTGGGTCTGATGTGCCAGGCCCTTGGATCGACACTGTCCAGTAAATCCAATTATCCCTTTCCTCCAACTGGCGGGAGGCAGGGCCCCTCTAATCCTACTCATCATCACTCCTTGCAAGAATGATTTACTGGTCCCCTCAGGATGGTCAGACATAACGTTGGTGATTCTATTCTGTCTGGGCGATTGCTGACTGGACAATGGAGCTGCGCTTCTCTTGGAAGACTCCATTTTTGTGATGGTCTTCCCTTTCAGCTGCTCTACTCATGAAGCTAGGGCAGCAGTGTGCTGTCCATCCCACCTCCTAATTTTTTCTCCATGGTCATGGAGGAAAAACCACAGGGTGCTTTGTGGTGTGTACCTTCTCTGCTTTTGTCTTGGGTGGGGAAGCGTTTACTTCTAATGGCTGAGACATCAGCCCATGCAGGTGAAATGTAGGGCATGTCCTCTTCCATTTTCTGGACCCTCTGAGACAGTTCCTCCACAGCTGAGACCAAGGAATGTTGACATGAAGGGAGATTTCCCTCATATTTCCGGAGCTTGCCAACCACTCCATTCACTGTTAGAGTCTGGGTGTCTGTCCACCCGGACACTATTGCCAATGCTTTCGAATGTGCTTCTGGTGCGCTCTTCAGGAACTTTCACCACATCAGGTGTGTGCAAGAGGGCTGATCTGGGCCCATGGGTGACTTCTCATTATTCAGATCACCATAGATCATCTCAAACACAGACAGTTCCTTGGGGTTCTGGTTGCCTTTCTCAAAGTTTGTCTGTTTGCTTAGCTGACATAGGATATCATCCTAGTAGGGGTGCCTCTCCCTTACACAGAACAGGAGTCACTTCCAAAGGCTGAGGGTTTGAGTCTGGTTCCCTATTTCCCTATCAGTGCCAGCATCCTTGGCCAAAGATCCCAGCTGCTTGGCCTCTCTCCCCTCCATCTCAAAAGCATTAGCTCCATTGTTCCAGTATCAGAGCAGCCATGTGCACATCTGCTCTCCTCCCAGGCAGCCAAAATCTGCACATCTCTCAGCTCAGTCAAGGATAGAGATCGCGCAATCACCTCTGGCCCTTCCTCCTGTTCTCCTTCTGGGCCTACTTACGCATCCCTCACTTTGCGAGCTGACTTTCTGTTATATTTGGTTTTCTATATCGGGGCGTCTGACACTGGCACTGGCTGTCTCTCTGGCTCAGCTGCTGCACTGCTGGAGGCAAATGATACTGATTCTTCCTGTTTCTCCGGCCCAGATACTGTACCAGGAACTTCACTCTCAGATTCTGTAGCCTTTTCTCCCCCTTGAGGGCAGTGCTTGGTACTAAGGAAGACATGGTAGGCATGGGCAAGTCTCCAACACATTGCAGAGAGTTGTGTCTCCTGTGTTTTGCCAGCTTGTTAACACACCCTTTCTAAGCACTCCATCAGCTAATCAGGGCTTTGCATTTGTTTGGGAGTGAAATTCCAAAGCATTGGAGGTGCCCACTGACTCAGGCCTTTGCCCATCTTTTCCCACCTTGCCGCTCACTATTATGTGACCTCGGGGCAGGTTTCCGGGCACTGCTATTGTTTGAGAAGTGCCGCATGGCCAAAACTGAAATCAGGCAGACATTCAGAAAGCATTGTGCCCCAATCACTGTGGCCTGCAGGCTCCAAGGATAATTGAAACTCCCAAAAAACCGATAGGATCTCTTCCCCTCGCTCACCCATAGAGGCAGCAAACAGTTACGGCCCACTCCCACCAACAGTGATACAAAGGCATTACAAGAAGTCAGTAGCCCGTATAATAAAACAATCCCCCTTATACATTTTCCACCGACAACAAACTCCAGCACTGGGAACACAAAGTAGATATAAGGAATAATCCAGCCCCACCATGCAAGGAAATGGGCTAGCATTGCAAAATTATTACATAGTACAAATACAAACATAAAAATTATACGCAACAGATTGCTCTAACACACTCTGGTCAGGGTCTGTGCATTTTTGATTCTTATTTCAACCGAATTCTTGCCCCACGTTGGGCGCCAAAAAGGCTGTGGTGGTTTAAGCCCTGCCGGGACCGGAGAGCACGTTGCCGTTGCCCCTCCCCCACCCTCAGGCAGTCAGGCTGAAAGTGAGGCACAAACCCCGGCTTAAAATGAGAAATTTAATACAAGAGTGTAATAAGCAATCTGAACAACATCAGTAGCAATCTGAACAACAGTAGGAATGATAACAACAATAAACATCAATAACAGCAAGCAAGACAAAAGATATACAGAGAAATACTGCAGTGTTTATGGAACAAGCCCGCCATGTGCACCCCATCACCAAAGCAACAAATGAAAAAGTTCCCACAGTCCCGTGCCTGGACCCGACATCAGCATGGTATGAATTATCCGGTTGGAGATCCCTTCCTCCTCTCTCTCTTAACCCTATCCCAGCTGAGCCAGGACACTTTCAAAATCAATTTTGCTCTAGACTGAGCTTGAATTTTGTGCCAAAACACTGAATAATAGATGCATTCAAAGGACTATTGGTTTTGAACTAACTTCTGGAGGGACGTAAATTCTGATAAGGGCATATTTAAATTCTGTTAGCCATTTAATTCTAAAATATTTTTATATCCAAATTAGAAAAGCATTCATTTGATATGCCCTTGGAGATAATTGGAGAAGGACTTTGGCACTGAATAGTTACTTTGGTCGTACTTATTAATAATGAACTAAAATTCTAAGAGGACATCACAGGTGGTTTTAACCAGCTGAGTACATGTACAAACTTAACAAATCCCTAGGGGTTTTTTACTTTTTCATTTTCATGTATTCAGGGAGATAATAATATCAGACTTTCAAAGAAATGCTACATTTTCCTACATGTTGGAGGCAGGTTTCTGTTTCATTTCTAAAAGAACGTTGTGTCTTTAGCAGATATAACAAGGTGACAATACATGACATTATTTTACACATCTTAGAAATTTGGTTACTATGCATTTAACGTGACAGAAATTTAAGAGATATCTTACACTGATTATCTGCACCGATAACACAGACAAGCTTCATTGTCACTAGGAATGTAATTCTTTTTGGTAGAGCATAGAGAGCCTTTATCTAAAAACAATGGTAAAGACTGAAAACTGTTTACTTTGGCTACAAAATGACCAAAACTAGAGATGCCTGAAAAGAGAAACCTCAGATTGTTGTTGCGACATTTTTCTAAAATGACAGATACAGAGTCTTAACACAGATGTCAAGAATGTGAGATTTTTTTCTTGTTCCTCAATGCTGTAATGTTGATCCTTTTCTTGAAAATGAAATTTATATTGGAGATGCTTTTGCTCAGAAAAATGGGAACATTTTCAACAAAATATTCTCTCTCCATTCATCCTCTTGCACCAATAAATTAACATACACTCTGACATGTATATTAACATTTCGGGGTTTTTTAGAGAAAATGAAGCCATACTCCATAGTCTGAATTTTTCACATCCTTGTTAAAAGACTGTGATAGGAGTAATGATGGTACCGGCCTCACTGGATATATGAGTGTTGGAGAACGGCTTGCAGAGAGCAAGGCCATAGCTCCCTGCAGGAGTTGGTCAGCCATAGCTCCTTGCAGAAGTCGGTCACAACCACCTGATGTAAACGGAGGAAATGCTAACAAGGAAGGAGATTCAAGGCTCAGTAATGCTAACAAGGACTGTTGTGAGAACAAAGCGATAAGTTGGGGTGCATTATGACCTTGGGGGTGAGAAGAAAAAAACAGCCCTGGAAGGGAAACGGGTTCAAACCAAGAAAAATATTTATGCATACCAGAAATGCTACAAGGGGCTGGGATATTACAATGTGACCTTTTCGATGTACACAATGGCTGAGATATTATAATGTAGCTTTTTTAATGTATCCAATAGAGTTAAAAGTAGTGTATTGTAGAGTGCTTATATAAGATGTGATTTCTTTCAATAAAGTTGAAGCTTGCTCTATCATTCACATTGAATCAGCTGCTTGCTTCCTCCGCCCGCTGCAAGTGGCGCACCAAACAGGGCTACCCAAACTCTGCTTTTTTACCAGACGGAACCCGGGAAGCGACAGAACGGAAAATTCGGAGCTGGAAGGCGATAAGTTCACTGTGACAGCAGTACAGCGAGAGATGTGTGCCATCTCCCAAAGCGTTGGGATTCATAAGTCTGACACAGCACAGTTGGTCCGGCTTCAGGGGATTTTGGCCATCCAAAGAGGGCTACCCCGGAATTGGCCGCATTGGGGGTCAGACCCTGGAAAGGCCAGGCCACATTGGGGGTTCGACCCTGGAAAGGCCACAGGCTGAAAGGGATTATACCCAGGAACAGCCTTCACTGGTTGTTGGCTACTTGATCGGACTTTAAGGAAGGTCGTTCGGCCGCACAAGGAATTTGAGGAATTTGCCCAAGCAGGAATACTTGAACGAGAGGTAGTCCTCAGAATTTTTGCTTTTTAGAAAAGTGGGGAGTAAGTCCGATAAAAAACTTAGCTGTGCTGATTGGTCTGGGCAAGGCTAAGGGACACTTTAAAGAGCCAAATTTATTGTTTGAAGAGGCAGAATGGTGTGATAATCTTTTAGACCCTGATGCTGTAAATCCTGAAAAAGAATCTGGACTGTCTGGTCTGTGTCCTCCCTTAATTGGGGATGATCCGTAGATAAAAGTGAGGCAAAAAAACCTTGGCGCAAGGGAATATGGACATGGCAAGAAAAATTCTTACTCCTGTACCAAGTCATCAGCCGTGTTGGGAAAAACAGCATTTTTCTGTTATTAAAGATTTAGAGAAAAGCATTAATAAGGACGGGCTGCAAAAACTCAGACTACAACAGCTGTACTGGAGGTGATGGCTCAGGGATATCGACTGGCCACATAAAAATTGGCTAACACTTTTAAGAAAGAAGCGGCATTCACGCCAGCACAGCACTCTACCTGGAAAACCGAGGTGTAGATATCTATGCTTAACAGTCAGAGCTGGCTGCGGCGGCCCGGGGTCTCCCCGAGACCCCCCACCGCGAAGCAGCTGCCTGCAGCTGAGCCCAGCACTGTGCTCTCGGCACCACCCCCCCGCCAAAAGTGGCAGGGTTATGCAGCACAGGCTTTTTATGTTCTTAATAGAGGTTTCGTATTGGTAATATTTGTCGTTTTATGCTGTGAGTAATAACTATCAGGAGCTCCTTTGTGTGTTTGTGTAGTTGTGTGATTGTGTGTGTGTGAGACACGGCCCACTGCAGCTGCGGAGTTCTCCGGCCAGTGGAGCGGCCAGCAAGAAACTACAGCATCCTAGTGCCCGCCTGCTGGATAATCGGTGCTGTGGTTGGTTTGGGCTCAGTGTTCTAACTGTTACAGGTAAAATACCTTCTCTAACGGGAGGCAGTAATTCTGTGTTGATTGTTGTTTTAAATTTAGGTGCATACTCTGCGGGGAGAGTGAACCTCTGAACCATATGCCTAATGGAAATATTGTTTAAAAGAAAAAAAAAAAAAAGAAAAAAGTAAAAGAAAAAAAAATCTGCAACCTTACAGGGGTTGTTTGTTTTACCAGGGGTTGTAGATGCTGATTATGAAGAGAAAAAACAAAATTATGGTCTGTACCCCTGTGTTAAGTAACAAAAGGATAAAAAAAAAACTATTCAGCTTGTTAATTTTACTGTGGCTCCCTTTAATATTATGCCAAGAAGCCACAGTTACTCAGGATTTGGTTCAGCAGGTACTCCTTAAATATTTTTGGACTTAAACGTGACACATGGTTTACTTCTAGTAAAATGTACTCACGTTGGAGCTAAAAAATCTGTTGAGCTGACAGGCATTTTAGATACTGGTGCAGATGTGACCATAATATCTGTGAGCAGATTGGCTGTTAGCTCTGGTACCTCAAATGCTTTTCAGGGTTGGTGGTCATGCTGTAGTAATTTAAAGCAAGGATCTCATTCATGTAAGAGGCCCAGAAAACTTGAGTAGCAAATATTCATCCATTTATATTGAAAAAAACCTATTGCATTTTGGGGTCATAACTGTATGACTCAATGAGGAACTCAAACCGGATCAAATTTGTCTTATTCACAACTGTAGCACAACCCACCCTGAAACCCACCCTGACACTAACCTTGTAAACCGAATCACCTGTGTTTATTGTCCTGCAACAGCTTAAAACAGTTATTAAGAGTTTAAAAGATTGACAGTCATTTTTAGGAACCATAAATTAGATACAGCCGTTGTGGGCCTAACTCATGATGATCTGCATAACTTTTTTGGTATTTTGTGAAAAGATCCTTCACTGACATCACCCAAAGTACTTGTAGAGAAGGCAAAACAAGACCTTCACCGTATAGCTAACAAGCATTGGCAGTATACTGTATTCCCCCACAGGACAAGCTATCATAGAAAGAACATGCTAAACCTTGAAAGTGCTTTTGCAAAAACAAAAGGGGGGAGAGATCTTGGCTCTAGGTCAACCATTCGCTTTGCTGTAAAACACATGCATTTTTTCCACCAAAATGCCAGAGCAATACAAAAACAGTTTTCTTTATCAAGGCATCTAGCTAAAGACATCACTGCAACTTGCCCTGAATACCAGAAAGACACCATCTCTTCAACAGGGAAGTGGTGTCAACCCTTGGGGACTCATCTCCTCAGAATTATTGCAATCTGTTGTCACTCACTTAGCTTCATTTCAAAAATTAAAATATGTACATGTGTCTGTTAATACCTTTTCTGGAGCACTGTTTGCATCCTGGCGTAGACTGGGGAGTCAAGCATCTGACCTGCATTCCCCATTCACCTGCTGGTCAGGCCACTGTGAATACATCTAGCAAGCTAAACCGTCTATTACAACAACAACAACAAAGGGGCAAGATGCAAGATATCAATCTACATCTCACAAAAGGCTAAATAAGGCATTATATGTCATGAACATTTTAAACATTTCCTCTGTCTCACAGGTGCCACCAGTATTGTGTCATTTTTCATCATAGATACCAGATCAACAAGAAGTCCAAAGCAAAGCTCAAGTGTTAACAAAAAAACTTTAAAAGGGGTAACTGTGAAGGACTATTTCTTTTTATAACCTGGGGAAGAGGTTATGCTTGTGTCTCCACAGGTCTCATCTCCAATGGTCACCGGCAAGGTGTGTGCAACCACACCTGAGGTTGAGAGGCAGCCAGCACTCAGGATCCAGCTGTGGGTGCTGTGGGTGAACCTGTGCTGACAGTTAGCAATCTCTTCAACTGATCATTCAAGCAGAATGTCTGAGTAATGTTTGCTACTGCAACAGAATAAACCACACTACAGTTTCCAATTCTTTTAAGAGAAAATGCTAACAGTAATTGTAACTTCTTAATGAAATATATAAGCTTACTAGTCACTTATGCAAGATGTATCCTTTGATAAAATATAGCTATTAATAAGAATAAGATGCTGTAAGAATGTGTATATTCATCCTTGATTAGTAATATTAAGAATTGAGAGCTCAAGTATTTAACCTTATTTAGAAACTCCCTTGGTTTTCCCCCTGGAGTACTGGCCAGGCTCCAGGTGGAACCCAACAGGAGGATGAAATCAGATGTTTCCGCTCAAAGGAAGGTGCCAGTTATTTTGGCCTGTTGCTTTAAGGGCTGGACCTGCTTGCAGCTACGTTGGATGTCTCACCTACGGATGGACGCATCACATAGGGTTTCCAGTTTGTGAGGAAGGGCACTCTAAATTCTCGCTGTATCCAGGGTTCCCTAGTAGTTGTGAATCTGAATGTTAGTACTTCTATTAATTAAGTGTGCTATGCCATATATTCCTTAGTGTTTATTTTGTAGTATTTAGCCATATCATTTGAATATAGGTAATATGGGATGCTTTGTTCTTAATAGGGTACCTTTAACAGTTTATTGCAGTGATTAGGAATAGTATTATTGATTGTAGTAAGTATTAAGATGGCATATAGTTGTATAATGAGAAATATTAGTAAATTTATGCTTGTGCAGCCTGCACAAAAAGAAAAAGGGGGAATTGTTGGAGAACGGCTTGCAGAGAGCGAGGCCATAGCTCCCTGCAGGAGCTGGTCGGCCATAGCTCCCTGCAGAAGTCTGTCACAGCCACCTGATGTAAATGGAGGAAAAAACCCAGGGTACAGTTATGCTAGCAAGGAAGGAGATTCAAGGCTCAGTAATGCTAACAAGGAGTGTTGTGAGAACAAAGCGATAAGTTGGGTTCATTATGACCTTGGGGGTGAGAAGAAAAAAACAGCCCTGGAAGGGAAACAGGTTCAAACCAAGAAAAATGTTTATGCATACCAGAAATGCTACAAGGGGCTGGGTTATTACAATGTGACTTTTTCGATGTACCCAATGGCTGAGATATTATAATGTAGCTTTTTTCATGTATCCAATAGAGTTACAAGTAGTGTATTGTAGAGGGCTTATATAAGGTGTCTTTTCTTTCAGTAAAGTTGAAGCTTGCTCTATCATTCACATTGAATCGGCTGATTGCTTCCTCCGCCCACAGCATATGAGTGAACAGAATTCAAGGGTGAACATAGACACTTATAATCTGAATGCATTACATAACCCTTTTATACTCCATTATGGTTATAATTACAAAATTTCTAAACTAACAGCTACTACACTGTTGCATATGAAGTACTACACTACTACACATCCAAGAAAGATCTGAAACGACTGTAGAACAGAGAATGATTATGCAGTTGCTACCAAGTAGCACCAGCTGGTAAATTTTCTTGCTTAATGACAGTTATTACCTAGCACATTCCCATCTGGAGCTGTTGCATCTGTGTGCAAAGATGACTAAACATTATGATCCTTCTCTACAAATGGACCTATGGAGCCACAAAGAGCAAAGGACTCAACTGTGACATTGCCACAGAATATTAACTTCCTCTGTAATTACTTTGTTTGAACCCATTATGCAAAAGTTACAAGCAGACTGTGGAAGCATTGAAGAGCTGTGTATTTCATCATAGTAGCTACTTAGTGTAAGGGACTGTGTCAAACTGTATGTCTCAACATTGCTATCACACCCCCACCATTTCCTGGCCGTTGAGTCCCGTGGACAGGGAGAAGTAAGCTCAGAAACTGTCCCAGACAAAACCACAACATCCGCCTGAAGTTAAATCGGGACGAAAATGTTCAGGCTGGCATGACCACCATGAATGCCATGGCGTGCGCACTTGTAGGACGATAAGATAATGTGTCCTGTGGAAATGGGCGGACTGTTTGGAGCAATCTGGGACAATAAAAGGACTGCGTACTCCTCTCTTGGAATTCTACTCTACCTCTCTCTCTCCCTCTCAGCCTTGTCATCGCTTCTGAAACTTGGAGAACCATCATCTGCACTGGGATCAAGTCAACGGTACATCCTAGATTCATGGTGGTGGTAACTAGCCTTGCTGCATCTCTGCCTTTTTTTTTTTTTTTTTTTTTTTTTTTTCCCCTTCTTCCTTGCTTAGGGATTCTGGCTTTTCCTTCCTTTTCCTCTCTGTCCTATCGCTATTACCAATTGTATGCTAAATAAAGTTCACAAGGTTGTACGGCATCTGACCTTGTTTGTGTCTTAATCTCGCTCTTGGGATCGTTTAAGAACCCTCCCTGATCTCGGATCGGGATACTTAGTTTCCATAAACTTATGACATCATGACATCCAAATTCTTCTGGCTTTTGATATCCTTCCACATGCAGATCCAATAAGGTTGCTGGGACTCTGCCTCTGACAGGAATATGTGGAGGATTTCTGAGAGAAAAGATGTAAAAAATTCACTATCAAAATTTTCCATGCTGCAATATTCCAAGATTATGGAGTCCCTTCTTTTTAATGAAAAACAGAGTGGTGTGCTGACTGTCCTTACTTATCTATCTGCACTATATAAATAAAAATATTTCAAGTACTTATAGAACTCTCTATTCTTCTGTAGCCCGTTGCATATATGGTAATGTGCTGTTGATGGATTATCATACAGCAGTGGACATCAAAACATGTGTATAATTAATCTATGGTTACCTTTAATTCATTTCATAAATATATTTATCTTGATACTTCATTAGATATACACATATTAAACAATTTCAAACATGGAGTTATAAATATTGAATGTGATTATATTATATTTAGACTCATGTGTACCAGATTAAATCCAATGATCACTGCCTGAAGCTGTATAATATTGAAAATATTTCTTAATTAATTAGATTATCATAATAATGTTTTGATTTTTCTTTTATAATCATGATGCATTCCTACAGAGAACTTAGTATGTTCTTGAATTTATCTTCATAAACATCTGGTTAGATAACCTTCTGCTTTCTAGCTACATAACATATAGGAAAAACTGAGCAACATGAACTGCTCAATCCAGAAATATGCTGAAAAATACTTTCTATTTTATACATGGAGCAGTTTTGTTGATTCCAGAAAATCACCTGCTCATAGAAAATAATCAAGGGCTCTGACAAAAGTCTGCTATTCTAAAAACTGCAAATAGACTTGATTACTCTTTTTGTCACCACTACCAAATGATCTTTATGTATTTCTCAGAAGTCTCAGTCAATCTTTACCCTTCTGTAGCAAGGTATTTTACAATGTATACAAATAAACAAATTAGTCATTTCTTGACCAAAGAGCTCGAATTGTTTAATTACCCCTTCCTCTCTTAGGACCATAATCTTACCTCTATTTCTTTCTTTTCATCTCTTTCCTGAATGTAGATTCTGTATCCTTCTGTTTGATATTTTCACATGTCTGTAAATGAGGTAGTGAATCTGGCTATTGCAAGAAAGTGGAGTACCACATTCAGTAGTTTATACGTGACACTATGATACAATACCATGATCTTTTGGATTATGATTCTAGTTGCACCACCATAAAAAACAAACAAACAAACAAACAAAAAATAAAAACCCCAAACCCACAAAAAACAGCAAACAAACACAGTGATGTTAGCTAGAATATTTGGCTCCCCTAGCACAGCTGTTTCTTAGAAAGAAGCAAGCTTTAGCTAGATCCTTTCTTAATGCTAGACTTTGCTTCTGATGAAAGTTTTTATAGTCACTTAATCCATAATCAGTGCTGCAATGTGAAATTACTGGAACAGATTTCAGACTGCGAAGTATAATCCAGTGCATCTATAAAACTCAGAAGTAAATTTCTTACACACACACACACACACACACACACACAAACCACCCCAAAACCAAACCAAACCACAAAAAAACCCAAACAAACAAAAACAAACAAAAAAACAACCCTGGACTTCAAAACCAAACTTTAATATTTCTTTTCCTCTGGAACTAGAAAAATGCTGACTAATATCAGCCAAACATAGGGAAAAAAGCTATGTTCACAAAAGTTTTCCATTGAAGGCTGCCTTCTTCCCTTTTCAAACTGATATAAGCAGGTTTGGTTTCTGCTACGGTAGGAAAGATTAAAACTGCACTAGCAAATGATCAATTAATTATACATATATAGCATTATTTAAACATTTAAACTCTAAAAAACTTTCCCCTTTTGAAAGATGTTTACTTCTATAGCACCTTTCTGCATTTGGATGCAAAAGTAATATTTTTACCTCCTTCCACTGAATTTATGAGATTTGAGTGCAAACACTCCAAAGAAGACTTTGGGTATATGCCATAAAAAATTATCATGCACAGAACACAACGCAACCTTACTTCCAACTGAGACATATCAGCATTTAACCTATACAGAAATAAGTAGTATTTTCTTTATAAAACTCACTTTTAAAAAGGTGATTACATAAATGAATATAAGATCATGCATATGAAGACCACTAAGAAATTGTTGTGTTAGCCTTATTCACATTGAACAATGCCTTCTCCTGAAAGATTTTCCTGGATGTCTTCATCAGCATGCCACTCAGCATGAATAGGGGAAGCAGAAGGGGAAGCCTTGCATTATTTTAGTCAAGTAAAAAAATAAATAACCCGTAAGTTAAAGAGCTGATTCAAGTGATATTTGAATGTATATAATAGCAGATTTTCAAACAATTTAAAATAAAGCTCTAATGAACATCCTGTGATAAACAGTTTTACTGACAGTTTAGTCTGTAGGAAACTGTACTATGATGCCACAGAAAGTTATTTTACCATTAACAAAAAACCTGCAAGGAGTTACATTCAAAGGTCTCAATTCATAGGATCTGGATCAGTTGTGTGATATGTTACAAGTACCACAACTTCCTCTCCAAAGCCTGTTGTATCCTAAGACTCAGTAAAAAATTTACAGAGTCCAATGAGACCACGTCTCTTTTTATTCCCTGAAATAGTTCTGCACTTAAGTACATTTTCTTTTGGTCCCAAAGAATCTCAACCTCACTTATAAAATGATGAAAAATCTCCCAAAACACAGCCTTTGACAATACAGAAAACCTACACAGCCAGCTACAGAGAGACTTGTTTTAAGTTAGTTAACTCAAGCCAACCTGTAATTATCAGCTGTACAAGATATGATTCCACCAGCATAGACTTCTGAAACAGCGAAAGAAAGTCTGTGCAGTCCATACAGATTATAGCTAATAAGGAAATATATGGATCTATAAGCCCTCATGACTTCCCTCCCCCCCCC
>NW_020799468.1:265174-294838 GCF_003259725.1 Athene cunicularia | reverse complement strand
ATGTGCACCTCTACTTTTACTGGTCACTTCCTCTGTCCTGCCCCACTACCAACTCAGATTTGTATAATAGCATATTTTAATATCCCCTAAGAGTCATAGTTTAATACACAATGATGCAGCAGATTAATATTTTAGTTTTTAAATCATCATAAGACATTAGTGGAAGCATACAGAAAGTTACAGGGGAAAAAAAAAAAAAAACAAAAAAAAACAAAACACCACAACAAAAAACCAAAACAACATTCAATTCAGTTTGTTCCTAGGAAACATTGCAACTGCAGTGGTTCTGTGAAGTTAAGTGTGTTCAGCACTATCAAACTGGACAAGTTCTGTCCAAATTCTAAATATTTTCTCTCTGCTGCTTGCATTTATGCTCACATTAGACCAATAAACAGCATATTCAAGGCTGACCTCAGATCATTTCAAAAGAAAACTATATAAATCTTTATTGCTTGAAATATTGCTGTAGACTTTGAGGAGAATTTAATTCTAAAAATGCAATATTTCTAACTTGATAGAAATATTCTAACTTGATAGATCCAAGAGCAAGGTATAGGCTCTGCAGCTTTTAAATTACCAAAGCTTAACCCCAGGCCTAAACCTAGTTCTTTGGAACCCATACCTGAAATAAAAGACTCTTCAGTCTTTAGATGCCTAACTGCATCCCTAACTCTATCTGTAATGTTAATTTTATGATGGTAAAAACTCAGACATTCTGATTCCAATGTTAATCCTTACTTAGTTCTACAGACTGACTAAATAACCTGTGTTCATTAGATTTGTTTACCCTAAAATTTAAAGTAACTTTAATGATAGTCTTTTGGACTTATCCCTGCAGTAAGAGGAAATACAAGATATTTGGTCTACCTGAAACCCCATCCTTACCTCATTATCAGTTCAAGTCCAGTTCATGCACTGTGGCACAACAATGTTCTTTAGCCTTTGGATACCAAGACCTTAACCCAGACACTGGATTATCTTTAGAACTGTAACTAAGCAGGGGGTGTGGGGGGGAAACAAACAACAAAACATCAAAAAAACCTAAACAGATAAATCAGATATTCAGCTCACATTTTATCAAATGCATTATTTAATGCAGATCTGAACCAAGTCTGTCACACATAGACATTCCTGAGTTCTTTTTTATCCCTCAGGATTGATCTTGTCTACACCTAGTTACCTTTTTGCTCAGTCTTCTTCGTTATTATGACTTTTCTCAACTCTTATTTATAGCAATATGTAACAATAAATAACAATATAGCAATAATATATACAACCCAACAAAACAGAGATGAAGAAGCCTTAGCAAAGCAGTTGTTGCTGAAAACCTTCTGTTCATTGACAACCATTTTTAGTGACATTTTCTTGTAAAGAAACATTTAAAAACTACTAGATTGAAACTTTCAACATGTGATAGCTCAAGTAGTATGCAGAATAAAACCTAGATATAATACATCACTTTCCTCTGACTTGACTCATATGCTGAGAAGTGATGATAAAGCACATTGGAGGTGAGGGAATGACATTAGAAAATCCTCCGAGTATAATGTACAATGTGTCCTTGCAGTTCCAAGGAATATATTAGAATAATTGTGAGTTTTTATTTTGAAGAATACTTTAAATTATTCCAGAACTATTAAAACTATGGTGAGCAAAACACTGAGTCAGAGATTTGCATTGGGATACTGAATATTGAAATCTAAATCAAATACTTTTAGTTCCATAAAACCTCAGGGGGTCTATGAATAAATTATAAACAAACAAACGAAAAACCCCAGAAATACTGGATCTTCCCCAGGCTTTCTCACTCTTTTCTCTGGCACAATCAGGTCTCTCTTGTACTGAGGAGGCCAGACATGGTCACAGTACTCCAGATGTAAGCCTCACCAGTGCTGAGTAGAAAAGAAGGATCACCTCCCTCAGTATGCTAGTAATGCTCTTCCTAATGCAACCCAGGATGCTGATGACCTCTTTCTGCAAGGGGTCACTGATGACTCATGTTCAACTCATCCATCAAGACCTACAATTCCTTTGCTGCATAGCTGCTTTACAGATGGTAGACCCCCAACTTCCACTGGTACGTGGGTTTATTCCTCCTCAGGTGCAGGCCTTCACACTTTCTGTTGTTTAACTTCTTGAGGTTTCTGTCTACTCATTTCTAAAGCCTGTTGATGTCCCTTTGAATGACAACATAACAGTCTAAAGTATCAGCCTCTCCTCTCAGTGTTGTATAATCTGCAGACTTGCTGGGGGTACACTTTGCTCCATGATCCAAATCATTAATCAGTATGTTCAGCAGTATAGGACTCAGTATCAATATCTCTGATACACCACTAATAACCAACTGGAGCTGGACTTCCTGCCACTGATCACAACACCTGAGTCCAGCAGTTCAGCCAAGTTTCAATCCACTTCTCTGGTTACTTATCTAACCTGTACATCATCAGCATGTCTACGAGGAAGCCATGGGAGACAAAAATCAAAGGCCATATTAAAATAAACAACATCCAGTGCTTTTGCCTCATCTGCCAAGCCAGTTATGTCACTAGAGGACTCTCAGGTTAAGCACATTTTCCCCTTTGGAAATCCATGCTGCCTGCTCCCAAACACCCTTCTGCCCTTCATGTGCCTGGAAAGATTCTCTGTAACTAGTTCTTCTGCCACTTTCCCAGGTAATGAAGTGAGGCTGAGCGCCTTTAGTTTCCTGGATATTCCCTTCTGCTCTTTCCGAAGATAGGAGTAACATTTGCTTTCTTCCAGTACTCAGGAACATCCTCCAAGAGGATCATTCTGACCTTACAAAGATAATGCAAAAGAGGCCTTGCAGTGACAATGACCACCTCCAGAACTCATGGGTGCAATCCATCAGGTCCCACAGACTTGTGTATGTCTGCTTTATTTGTTTCCAAGTTTGATCGTCCTTCACCAAGAGTAAGCCTTCACTTCTTCAGACTTTCCTTCTGGTTCCAGGAGCCTGGGATTCCTGAAGGGTGCTGTTATTACAAAATACCAAGGTGACAAAGGCAAAATACCTCAATCTTTTCTGTGTCCTTTCTCACCAGGTCCCCAGCCCCATTTAGCTGTAGGCTTACATTTTTCTTAGTCTTCCTTCTGCTGTTAATGTACTTGTAAAATTGCCTAAAACATCCCAAATGCTAGGCCCAGGCAAACAGCAAACCTCCTTATGGACCAGTTCATATTGGCAGATAGGACACTCAGACCCCCACAGCAGGAAGTCTATCACTGCTAACAATGGCTCCTTCCTCTTAAGGCTCCTGCATGGCTCAGGATCAGCTGCCAGAGAGAATCCATTTGACAGTGCTCTCAGCTCCTCATCAGCTGCCTATGCTACACCTGGGCAACAAATGAACAATTCTATGAAGTGCTAAAGCCTCCCCACAAATTCTTCAGATGTACTGGAGGAAGTGAATAATGGAAGGCAGTTAATCAAGAACTGCCATTCTACCACAGCAGTTGCTAGTTGGAGGCATTTAACCAACATGAAGCCCAATTTAGCTTCTGCTGAGATACCAGGACCGAAGGAGTAGAGTTGACTTACAGCTATATTTGCACACAGCCATTCTAAAGCCATAGCTAAAGATCAAAACATACATCTCTTGCATCTTGGTGTTGATCTAGCTCTTCTGAATGAAAATGCAGTATTGATTAATTAAAAAACTAATCATACCCTGACACTCCTCTGATACATTGTGAAGTCTGACAAACTGATCTTTGACATGACTAGCCTACTTACTAAATCACTTGCTGTGTCATTAATTTAATGTTTAGCTGATGAACATGATGGAGAACGTAGTCCACACTGGCACTCTTATACTGAGGAAAAGAAATATAGCTAGGGTGGGTTAAGCTCATCAGAGTAGCCACTGTGTTAATTATCCACATTATACACAAGGCAGGAGGAAGCAAAGAAATATAGGCAAGTTCTTCAACACAGGATGACATTTCCCCACAAAATGCAGTGGAGGTTCACTGCTGTATGACATTCAAGAACTGGACTACAAAGATATTCATCTAATAGAAAAATATGTAGTATAGAAAATTATTGCCTTTGTGAAAGTGAAAGCATTTGAAAAGGCCTTTTGTAAGTGTTTTTAAAATATTGGTTCAAATAAATTCATGAAGAATTTCAGACATTCTGTAGAGTGGCATTCTTTTTGTAGCACAAAATCTGCTGATTGGAAATAAAAAGTTTATCAAACTGTGGATTGTGAGTTCCATTTTAAATGTTTATGCAATTTGAGAGGCCATTGAGAAGCATGTAAAATCTCATGTACTGACAAGTTTTAAGTTCACAGAACAACCCAAGGCAACATCTAAGCCATTAAAAAGATATAAAGAAACTAATTTACTATCTAATAAGTCTATTGATGAAATTAAAAATCCTACAGCAATAGAAGAGGGAAAGGCATACCTAATGAATACCCATAATTAACATTCTACACATAGTGCTTGTCTGTGTGGTGGGCATTTTGGTAGCAGGGGAGCAGGCTACAGAGGTCGCAATTCTGAGAAGCTTCTAGAATCTTCCCTGTCTTCAAGTTGGACCTGCCTCTGACCAAGGCCAAGTCAAATAACAATGATGGCTGTGCCTCTGTGACAAAATATTTATGAAGGGCAATCTGAGAGGAGGAGGAGTGGTGTGGGAAATACCTCTGTAACCAATGTCAGTTGAAGTAAAGAGGAGAAGGAAGTGGGCCAGAGCAGAGACTCCCCTGCAGCCCATGGGGAGAGGGAAGGCTGTGCCCCTGCACCCATGGACATCACTGGTGGAGCAGATGCCCTCCTGCAGCCTGTGGAGCATGTGAGTGCACCCAAAGAAGTCTGGGACTCTGAGGGCAGCCCATGCTGGACCAATTAATTGCTGGGAGGACTGCGACACACAAGACGGACCTAAGCTGGAGCAGTTCATGCAAAACTGCAGCTCATGGGAGGGACTTACGCTGGAGCAGCTTGGGAAGAGTTGCAGTCCTTGGGAAGGACTTATGTCAGACCAAGTTCATGGAAGACTGTTTCCCATGAGAAGGACCCCATGGTAGGAACGGGGGAAGAGTGCAAGGAGTCCTCCCTTCAGGAGGAAGGAGCAGCAGAAACAACAGGTGATGAACTGACCCCAACTCCCATACCCTGTCCCCCTGTTTCTCTAGAAGTGTTGGGGGCAGAAAAATTAGGAGCAAAGCTGAACCTGGAAGGAAGGGAGGGGTGGGCAAAAAGTGTTTTTAATATGTGGTTGTATTTCTCACTATCTTACTCTGTTTGATTGGTAAATTAAGTGGTAGTGATGTTGAAATTAAATTGATGTTCTTTTCTTCCCCAATGGACTCTGTCTTTTGTCAGTGACCATAATGGATGAGTCATACCTCTCTGTCCTTATCGTGATTCCCAAGCCTTTTGTTACATTTTGTCCTCCCCATCCCTGAGGTGGAATGAGTGAGTGAGTGAGTGGCTGCATGAAGCCTAGTATCCCTCTGGGCTCTAACCATGACAATAGTGAACTGCATAGTCTATACACTTTATTTGGAATTAGTAAATTACCCGAAAGAATCACCATTTGTGATTCACACCAGTGAAGACTATATTGCTTTAGAACAGTGATATGCATCTTCAGATCTCATCTTTACAGACTGAAAGATACTATGTTTAATTTTGTAGTGTGCTGGTTCATAAAACCTCTTTTGCCAAGAGCTACGTATGCTCCCAATATATTTCTGTCTCTGACACTTTAAAGGTTGTTGTCAAAACCAATAAATGGTCCTTCTCCAAAAGCACATTTTTAAAGCTTAGTATGGGAGACACAGGATTCCCTGTTGGAGAATAGCTTGCAGAACAAGGCCATGGGTCTGTGGAGGAGCTGATTAAAGCCAACTGAGGTAAACAAAGGAAAAAACCCAGGGTACAGTTATGCTAACAAGGAAGGAGATTCAGGGCAGAGTTAATTAACAAAGGACTGTTATGTTAACAAAGAGAGAAACTGAGGTACACAACGGCCTGAGTATGATGAAAAACAACCTTGGGAAATGAAGCAAGCCAGAAGGAGGAAGATGTTGTGACATACCTAAAATGCCACAAGGGGCTGGGATATTATAATGTAGCCTTTTAGATGTATCCAATAGATTTGTGAGTAGTATGCATGATTATTGTAGAGTCCATATATAAGGTGTGATTTCTCTCAATAAAGTTGAAGCTTGCTCTATCATTCACATTGAATCGGCTGCTTACTTCCTCCGTCCTCCACAAGTGGCGCACCGGACAGGGACACCCAATCCCTGCTTTTCCACTGAATGGAACCCGGGAAGTGGCAGACAGACTTGGAGCAGGAAGGCGACAAGATCGCTGTCAAAGTGCAGCAGATGTGTGCCATCTCCAAAGCACCAGGATAGTAAGACTGACATCAGAGCAGCTGATACAAACTATTGCTTCAGGAGATATTGCAATCCTAGAAGGGCTACCCCAGAAAGGCCGCAGTGGGATAACCAGGAAAGGCTACAAGGAATTACAAAATTAAGGCTGAATTTGGGGAAACCTAGGAAAAGCCAGCACTGGTTGTTAGCTACTTGATCGGATGTTAGAGAAGGACATCAAGATACACGATTCAGGAAAGGAATTTAAGGAAATTTGCCCAGGCAGGAATATTACACATGAGGTAGCCCAAAAACTTTTAGCTTTTTAGAAAAGCAGGGAATAAGTCCGATAAAAGACTTAGCCACGCTGATTGGTCTGGGCAAGGCTAAGGGACACATTAAAGAGCCAAATTTATTGTTTGAAGAATCAGAATGGTGTGATAATCTTTTAGACTCTGATGCTGTAAATCCTGAAAAAGAATCTGGACTGTCTGGTCTGTGTCCTCCCTTAACTGAGGATGATCCGTAGGTAAAAGTGTGGCAAAAAAACCTTGGCACAAGGGAATATAGACATGGCAAGAAAAAATCTTACTCCTGTAAGCTATGAGCCGAGTCATCAGCTGTGTTGGGAAAAACAGCATTTTTCTGTCATTAAAGATTTAGAGAAAAGCATTAATAAGAACGGGCTGCAAAAACTCAAATTACAACAGCTGTACTGGAGGTGATGGCTCAGGGATATTGATTGGCCCCATAAAAATTGCCTAACACTTTTAAGAAAAAAACTGGCACTCACGCCAGCACAGTACTCTATTTGGAAAACCGAACGTGTACATCTCTGTGCTCAACATTCAGAGCTGGCGGTGGCAGCCCGGGGCCTCCCCGAGCTCCCCCACCACGGAGCGGCCGCCTGCGGCTGAGCCCGGCACTGCGCTCTCGGCACACCCTGCCCCCCACCCCCCAGCCAAAAGTGGCAGGGTTATGCAGCACAGGCTTTATATGTTCTTAATGGAGTCTTCGTATTTGTAATATTTGTCATTTTACGTTGTGAGTAATAAGTGTCAGGAGCTCCTTTGTGTAGTTGTGTGATTGTGTTTGTGTGTGTTTGACACGGCCCACTGCAGCTGCGGAGTTCTCTGGCCAGTGGAGCGGCCAGCAAGAAACTACAGTGTCCTAGTGCCCGCCCGCTGGATAATCGGTGCTGTGGTTGGTTTGGGCTCAGTGTTCTAAGTGTTACATGTAAAATTCCTCTTCTACCAGGAGGCACTAATTCTGTGTTGATTGTTGTCTTGAATTTAGGTGCATACTTTGCGGGAAGAGTGCACCTCAGTACCATCTGCCTAATGAAAATATTGTTAAAATATCATCTGCAACCTTACAGGAGTTGTTTGTTTTACCAGGGGTCGTAGATGCTGGTTATGAAGAGAAAAAACAAAATTATGGTTTGTACCCCTATGTTCAGTAACATAAAAGTAAAAAATTTTTCAGCTTGTTAATTTTACTGCAGCTCCCCCTAATAGTATACCAAGTAGCCGCAATTAGGATTTGGATCAGCAGGCACCTCTTAACTACTTTTGGACTAAAACAGTGACACAAGGTTAACTTCTGGTAAAATGTACTCTCGTAAAAACTAAAAAATCTGTTGAGCTGACAGGCATTTTAGATACTGGTGCAGATGTGACCATAATATCTGTGGCCAGACTGGCTGTTAGCTCTGGTGACTCAAATGCTTTTCAGGGTTGGTGGTCATGCTGAAACAATTTAAAGCAAGAGTCTCATTCATGTAAGAGTCCTAGAAAATTGGGTAACAAATACTCATCCATTTATATTGGAAAAACCCTATTGCATTTTGGGATCATGACTGTATGACTCAATGAGGACCTCAAATTGGATTAAATTTGTCTTAATCACCACTGTAGCACAAACCACCCTGAAACCCACCCTGACACTAAACTTGTAAAACGAATCACCTGTTTATATTGTCCTGCAACAACTTAAAACTGTTATTAAGACTTTAAAAGATTTACAGACACTGTTTTAAACATAAATTATATACAGCCGTCATGGGCCTAACTCATGATGATCTGCATAGCTTATTTGATATTTTATAAAAAGATCCTTCACTGACATCACCAAAGTACATAGAGAGAAGGCAAAACAAGATCTTCACCGCATAGCTAACACCATCTCAAACAGACAAACATCACAAGTATACTACATTCCCCCACAGGACAAACCATTATAGAAAGAGCATGCTAAACCTTGAAAGTGCTATTGAAAAAACAAAAGGGGGGAGAGATCTCGGATCCAGGTCAACCATATGCTCTGCTGTAAAATGCATGCATTTTTTCCACCAGAATGCCAGGGCAATACAAAAACAATTTTTATCAACTTGCCCTGAATACCAGAAAGACTCCATCTCTTCAAACCTTTTAAACATCTTCCCTGTCTTACAGGTGTCACCAATGTTGTGTGGTTTTTAATCACACATACCAGATCAACAAGAAGTCCAAAGTAAAGCTCAGGTGTTAACAAAAACCTAGAAAGGAGTAACTGAGAAGGACCATATCTTTTAATAACCTGGGAAAGAGGTTATGCTTGTGTCTCCACAGGTCTCAGTCTCCAATGGTCACCAGCAAGGTGTGTGCAACCACACCTGAGGTGTGAGAGGCAGCCAGCACTCAGGATCCAGCTGTGGGTGATGTGAGTGACCCTGCGGGGACAGTTTGCGGCCTCTTCGAGTGATCATTTAAGCAGAATGTCTGAGTAATGTTTGCTGCTGCAACAGAATAAACTACAATACAGTTGCCAATTCTTTTATGAGAAAATGCTAACAGTAATTGTAACTTCTTAATGAAATATATATGCTTACTAGTCACTTGTGCAAGATGTAGTTTAGATAAAATGTAGTTATTAATAAGGATAAAATGCTCTAAGAATGTGTGGTATTCAACTTTCTTTGTTTAGCAGTATTAAGAATTAAGAGCTGAAGTGTTTAACCTTATTAGAAACTCCCTTGGTTTTCCCCCTGGAGTGCTGGCCAGGCTCTGGGTGGAACCCAACAGGAGGATGTAATCAGATGTTTCCACTAAAAGAAAGTTGCCAGTTATTTTGGTCTGTTGATTTAAAACCTGGGCCTGCTTGCAGCGATTTTAGATGCCTCATCTACAGATGGACGCATCACGTGGGGTTTCCAGTTTGTGAGGAAGGGCTCTCTAGATTTTCACTGTATCCAGGGTTCCCTAGTAGTTGTGGATCTGAATGTTAGTACTTCTATTAATTAAGTGTGCTATTCAATATTTTCCTCACTGTTTATTTTGTAGTATTTAGTCATATCCCTTGAATATGAGTAGTATGGGATGCTTTGTAATTAATAGGATACCTTTGACAGTTTATTTTGGTGGTTAGGAATAGTACTATTGATTGTAGTAATTATTAAAATAACATATAGTTGTATGATGAGAAATATTAATAAATTTATGCTTGTGCAGCCTGCACAAAAAGAAAAAGGGGGAATTGTTGGAGAATGGCTTGCAGAACAAGGCCATGGGTCTGTGCAGGAGCTGGTTACAGCCATCTGAGGTAAACAAAGGAAAAGAACCCAGGGTACAGTTATGCTAACAAGGAAGGAGATTCAGGACACAGTTAAGCTGACAAAGGACTGTTATGTTAACAAAGAGAGAAACTGAGGTACACAACGGCCTGAGTATGATGAAAAACAACCTTGGGAAATGAAGCAAGCCAGAAGGAGGAAGATGTTGTGACATACCTAAAATGCCACAAGGGGCTGGGATATCATAATGTGACCTTTTAGATGTATCCAATAGATTTGTGAGTAGTATGCATGATTATTGTAGAGTGCTTATATAAGGTGTGATTTCTTTCAATAAAGTTGAAGCTTGCTCTATCATTCACATTGAATCAGCTGCTTGATTCCTTCATCCACCACAATTACCCTCACAGAAATGTCTTTTGTGTATTTTTCAGGTAGGTTACGTAGAGTAAGGAATTAAGAAATGCTGGACATGTAACTTTTTGACTTACTAACTTATTGTCAATATAATGACTTATGTAGTTTTAGTATAAAATATATATAGATCTGAGTTCATGTTGTATTGGCAAATTGTCTCTTTGCCCTGTTCCAGCATCTGGTTCTAATTTGAATGCGACTAAATTTGGTTCACTCTAATAATTTTTTATAATTTGGACCCTATTTCCTCTCACTTAATCAGTGTAATTGGTGAACAACAGTGAAATAATTATTCTCTTATGGTCTTAAAATTCTTGATTTGAGCTGCAAGTTACGTATTTTGGGTAATATAGACATTTTCTGAGGAAAAAGTTTTTTTGCAATATTAAAGTTCTCTTCTTCCTTCTGTCCGTCCTTCCTTCCTTTCCCTATTTATATCAACTTCAGTGGGACTAAGAAAGAACCAGAATTGCTTCAATGCTTCCTGAGCTGTAAAGGAAAAGGATATAAAACTATGTAAATATGATACAGAAACTATATCTGAGACGTTTAAGTAGTGAAAAGCATCATCCTAGGTGGAGGACAGTGTAGATAGTATTTTCAGTGCTGCATACATTTATTTTGACATTCTGTTTGAAATTAAAAAACATTTGTCTTTACTAAAAATTTCAAGAGAAAGGAGATTGTAGTATGGAAAGTAAGCATGAGGGAATGAAGACAGAATACCTCTTCGTGGGACTACTTTACTCATTTTTAGGTTTTTTTAGCAGCTCAGATAATTGCTATTTCTTTCCTTTCTAATGACTATTGTGAAGCAAATCAATAAATGGAGTAATGACTATCATATGATGGTGTCTTCATCAGCATGTCTGAGTAGCGAAGTAGGGCTATCAAACAACATCTTTTAAGAATGAACTGCAGTTGTTCTTTTCTCATTTTGAGATACTGACGCTGTAGTCACTTCTGTGACTTTACTGTTCTATCCTGTCCAGCAGCTTTGAGCAGTCATTTTTTGTGTTCTTTCTTTGAACTGAGTTGTAGTATCTGTTATGGATTAATAGTGCTATTCATTTTTACACTGGTCTCATATTTCCCTCATATTATATTATCTGGTCCATAACACAGGTGAAATCTAGCTGTTGCTCATGAAACAGCAAACTACAAATATGGCAGTCCTGTTGCTTCCCAGTCAGGTGTATAGAATGAAGACCTTCCACTTTATCGATATCCTTTTCTCTGTTAAACTATTCCAGTCTCTCAACTACATCAATGGAAAACAAATCAGTTATGATACATGGAGCCTTGGTATTACTTCCCTCAGGCCAAGCATTCATCTTGTGTGCACTTTGGCACAGTTCCGATCTTGCTATAAGCTACTTGCTTTTTTACTCATTGTCCTCCTACCTTGCCTCATCTTGCTCCATGTTTTGCATGGAGGACTGTCATCACTGCAGTTACTCTTACTTTGATGATAAATCTTGTGTAAGTTTCAGAGCCTCCAATCACCCAGATCTCTGTCCTTCTTCCCAGTCCCATTCCCTCAGTTGGGTTGTAATACCTGTCTGAGAGGCCACACTGTATCACTGAAATGATTTGGGATACCTCCCCCTCTAGCTCATCAGCAAGAATGTGTGGTGAGGGATAGTGAAAAGTAGCCTCCTAATTTGATTTCATTGATAAAGTCAGTATGCCAGGCTAACTCTTCCTTACTGTATCTGTTGCTCTGTTACACATCTATCAGTTCTATGAGAAATAATCCTTTCTCTAATTAGGGAATTTCTAATATTACTGATATATTTGGATATGTCTGAAATACTAAAGAGAAAAAGCAGACCACTTCACACAATAGTATTTTTTTGCGGTATCATCAGATTATTCAAAATCCTTATACTAGAATAACTGTTTAACTCTTCGGGGCAATATTCCTAGCCAGTGTTTTGCTCAAGAGCTACGTGTGTTTTACACACAGACTTTTCCTGCAAATAGAAGGAGAAAGGGCTTTATCTCATTTTATCCTATTTATATTCATGGCTTGCTCTTCATAAAGCTCTTGGCTATAATGCTTTAATTTTTGTAGAAGTTCTGGGAAACTCAGCATTCCAAATTCACTAAATCCTTACTAGTGCTTATCATTCTGTTCTTTTATGCGCCATTACACTTTATTGCAAATTTCACTATTTTTTCCCAATGAATCTTGTATAATAAACTGGATGATAACAAGAGATCATTGTTTTCCAAACTAAACATTACTTACAAAGTCATTTAAACACTTGATCTATTTGCTGCTAACAATAGCACAAAGATTGACCATTACTTCACCAAAATATTCTTCCATGCGCTCTCTCATCTAAATTGCATCTTGTCAAACACTGTATCCTTGTTTGATGATTCATCTGAGCTTTAAGATTAGGTCTATTATCAACACAAGCACGGTTTACACTTTTGCAGATAGAGTCTCAACTTGTATGACTATGTTGGTTTATACAAGCTAAGAATCTGAACATTCAGTCTTCATATTGACAAAATAGATGCAAAAAAATTTTGCATTTTGAATATTGTTTCAAAAAGCAAATAAATGGCAAATACAGTACCTTGGCTAAGACTTTCTTATTCTGAGTTAAAAAAAAAAAAAAAAAAAAAAAAAAAAAAAAAAAAAAAAAAAAATCAGATACACATCAAAATAAGTACAAACTGCAGATGTCTTCTGTTTCATTTCCTACATTACTATGGAGAATTTGGCTCTTGACCAGAACTACTCCTACAAAACTATCATTTTTTATTACTGATAGTGCCAGTCTCTCCAAGTTTTAGAATGAAAACAAACAAACAAGATATTGCTGGTGCTTATTTATGTATGTATGATTTTTCAAAGAAAATTATCAAGTATAATTGAATCTACAGGGGACCAATGCAATGGGAAATGCTTTAAAAAACTAGTCAAGATAAATCCAGAGGGGGAAAAAAAAAATAGTGCAAAAGATAAACTAAAATCATGTCATTGTCTAGCAAAAGGTTCTTTCATAGAAGATAATTTTAGTGAGAGAAAATAAAGTCAGTTTTCACCTACAAATGTTGGCCTTTTAAGTCATTGAACTCTCCTATTTTATATATATATATAATTCTCTGAAAGTTTTAGGACCTATGCTTAAAGTAAACATAAACCAGCTTTTAATTTTTTTAACCATTAATTTTGACTGTGTAAGTTTAAAATTAACAAAAGAAGCTCTGAAAAACAAAATCTAATGTTACATTATATCAAGCATAATTGAGTCACAAATAGTACAGTCCAAACACATTACGAATAAAGGTCCCTTCTGTCTCCAGTATCAATCACAAAAATTACAGATTGCAGAACCCTGATGCCAGAGCATAAAAGGAAACATACTAGAAACTTTGCTTTTGTAACAATAGCTATCAACATATCTTTTAAAAAATATATATCTGAATGTATCTAAACATCTATCTAACTACCCTAATCAAGAATTTAAGGAACCTATTTTTCTAACATATTGTTTTCAAATCTACTTTTTTTAATTATTATTATTATTAACAGCATAAACATCAGATATGATGTGTTGATCACGTGACTCAAAAGTTTAAAAATCCTAATAAATAGAGCACAGCACTCAGTACAGATTTAAATTTGGGTGTCAAGACAAGTGGGATACCCACGTTCAAATAGTTTTAAAAGAAGGTCAGCTGTGAGTTAAAGAGTTGAGAGAAGAGCTGCTCAGCCATTCACCTTTGGCTGTTGAAAGGGTGAAGATGAAGAACAACTATAGGCAAAGCTGAGACTTCTAACCCATGACTGTTAATTCCTTGTAGGTATATCAGAAGAGAGGTACATATCAGTCAATGCAATTTCATCCACAGAAACATGCAGTTTGATTTGTTGGTTTGCTCAGTAAGTGGTTCTACTTTTTAAAAATAAATGCTAAATGGACTATTTCTATGTGTAAACCAAAATAGAAAGGTAGGCGGAGAAAAATATGATGGCCTTTGTGCACGCCAATTATTATGATCGTATGATTCAAAACTGACACTATAGATTTAAATGTTATTTTGAGCAACCCTTTCTTGATCCTCTGCAAAATTTTCCCATGCTTACTGGTGCCATTTTAAAATTTTCTGCAGTATTGTTGCTCAGCATGAAGCTTCTAGGCATAATCTAATGAGTAGTTTTGCATATTTCCTTGAGATTGTTTCCTACATCAGTTTCTTCAGCTTTAACAAATGCTAAAATTACCTTATCTCGGAGATATTTTCCGCTATACAAATATCATTAAAGGAGAATAAATACAAAGAATAATAGACTCACAGAATAGCTGAGGTTGAAAGGAACCTCAGGAGATCACCTGATGCCAAAGCAGCATCAGCTAGAGCAGGTTGCTCAGTTGGATGTCCATCAGGTATTTCTGAGGATGGAGACTCTGGCCTTCCTCAGCTTGTCTGTATGGATACTATAGGCAACAGTGCTCAATGGCATTTTGTAATGAACACAGATCAAACTACATGCATTTTAGTGATTTGCATATAAATACTATTAAGACCACAATGAGCTTCTTCACATTCTGATGTCTCATATGCTCTTCTAACTTTTTGCAGTACTGGGATTTTCAAACTGCAGTAATGGACTCATCGTGAAGATATCTGTTACTCTATTCCTCAGTTCCTGCTTTACCAAACCTCCAGATGCATGCAGATACAGCTGTCCTCATATACAAAATCTTTATAACCCTATTGATCCTTTAGGATTTCTTTATAATACTCTCCCATTTAATACCACAAAATATAATAAGTTTCCTTGTGTCTGAAATAATTTAAATTAAAACTGCCTTGAAAACATGTCTCCTGGCTTGCCGTAGTGAAGATCAAGATCTGATTTACATCACATCCCACTGTCCTCATTCACTTAAGGCAAATGGCATAAAACTTTTGTTAGCCAAGAGCAGAAATTTTTGTATGCTATAAAATACACTACCAACAAATGCTTTCAATTTTGCTGTGCATATTTTCCATAGTGTGTCTACACGTATTTACATAACACAGCTCTGCTCTGATGGTAAGTGTTCCCTGAAGTCAACATAATTGACATTCAAAGAACCTGCACTTAAGCCAGTCTTACCAAAGACCAGATCTGTGATCTTGCTTGTCACTGGAAGACCTTAATATGGCTGAAGAGACCAGCAGGTTGATTTCCTACCAGATGTGTTCATTCATGCTGAACAGATAGTAGGTCCACAACTAAGCCAAAATTGGGGAGAAGGAACTGTTTCTGTAGCTTTTCTTTTCTTAACACCATATCAGAACACATCCAACCAACACAAGTGGACAAGCTTCAAGATGCCCATTTAGAAAATTACATTTAACAGTTTCATTTTTCTACTTTTCAAGAATTATAAAATATTTCACGGCATATTGGACTCTCACTCTGAACTCATGGCTTCTCAGTTACAGCAGCAGGAGCTTCGCAGAGGAAACAAGAATACGATTTTGATATGATGAATGCCAAGAGCATGTTCCTTCGCCTGGTGATCCCTGTCATTCTTTAGCTCACTCCCAGTCAGGTTTCTACCTTTCCATCAGTGTTTGACAGAAAATATTTGTGCATAGTCAATATGGATGCTGCAGGAGGAGAATATTTTATTAAGAACAAAAGCACATCTTTTTATCATAAGCGTATCTCAAAGAAAAGACGAATCAAAGAAATAAGAAGATTCCAGATTCTGCTAAAGCTCTCTATGCTAGTTTTGTATTTGAAACTACTTAAGGTGGTGCCTTTGATAAAGTCTTTTAAGAAGAACTTTAACATCTCCTCATGAAACAAGCAAATATCATTCCCACCAGAATGGGGCACTTATGATCACCACTGTCCCAAATGAATTTATTTTCTTTCTCTAGGGAGGAGAAACCCAAATTTACTTTGCATGCTGTTTGCCCAGCTACTCCAGAATTTGGCAATCCTAATAGCTAAACAGGCTGAAAACGTAGTACATTTCTAGTGCATTGGTACAGCTGTCTGTCAACACATGTAACTCCGATATTCTACAATTATCCAGACATGATTTTACTACATATTAGAAGAATCACAGTCCATAACTTCCTTATTAGTTCTAGCTAATATCTTCCTGTGTCATGCAGCATGGATGCACTGCCACACAATGTATCTCTGCATAACTTGGGTTCTGTCCACATATGGGCAATTTTTCTAAAGAGATAAAGTATGCTTTACAAGGAGAATGAAAGATTTTATTCTAAATGTAGTGTCAATTCACTTGGCTGTTCAATACACCAAATAATTTAAATGACAGACCTTCTATGTTGCCATTTTAGCGAATTACACTATTCTTATCACAAAGTGCATGAATTTTCAACAATGAGAGATGTAAAGCTATTCTCATATTACAGATAGGTTGAGTGCTTCAATGCTCAAAAAGAATTCTTAAAGGCTGTAGTAGCCATATATTTCTCAGGAAGGCATAGACCTGAAAGGCCACAGACACATAGATTTTTGTGAATGAAAAATAATCTGTCATAAGCAGAAGATATTTGTAATTGTTCAGTGACAGAGAGTGAATAATATATTTCTAAATGTTTTCCTTCACTTCAGTGACTGGATATAAATTTTGTGAAAACTGAACTCTTACTCATACAGCCATGCATACACTCTTTGAAGTGTATATGCTCTTTTTCATGAATCATAAAAGCCATCCTAGTCAACTTGGTTTCAGTCATACAGCTCAAGGTCATTCAATAGCAGTACATTTTTTATTGCTCAATATGAGAAAAGAACAGCTCACCATACATACTGACTTAAGCCAGATGTAATTTTAGTCATCTCCTTGATTCATGATTACCCCCAGGAGTACTGTGAAGTCACTCTCAACCAAGGGACACAAGAAGTGGCTGAGAGTAGCAAGTAGAACTACATGGACATTCAGTCTTAGTGTTATACCATTAAGTTGGATAGGCATAGTGCGCATTCTCACCTAGCTCTAGAAAAAAGCTCGCGTTCTTGTACTGGAAACCTGTCTCTACAACTCTCTGTTAATCATGTCTCACTGCTTTTTTTAAATTATTCCTTCCTATGACTTAATCAAACTCTAGACCATTGACAGTTGAGACCAGCTGATAGATATGTCCTTTCATGTCAGAGAGCTATATGACATTCAGCAGTTTCATTTATACAGAATAAAACATTATTCAATTTATTCTGAAATCCTGTGGGAATGTGTGTGTGTGTGTGTGTGTGTTTGTTTGTTTGTTTGTTTCTTTTTTCCAAAAGAGCTCTTGAAAGGCAACAAGAAGCTTCAGTGTTCATGGAAATTTTAACCTTAAGCAAACTTGAGCAGCAAAGTTTTGTATTTGTCTTCAAGGACAATGAACATGAGTCACCTTGAAGTAGGATTAATTACTTTTCTCTAGCCCATACAATCTTTGGTTTCATTTTGAAAATCAACCCAAACACACAAATTGTGTATTATTAACAGACACTGCCTGCCTTTTCATAGACTCAATAGCCTTCTAGTTTTGAAAATCTACATTCATAGATTCATTGAATCATTCAGATTTGAAAAGATCCTTGAGGTTACTGAGCCCAACCATTAACATAACACTGCCAAGTCCACTAGTGCTACATCTACATATTTTTTTAAATACCTTCACAGATGATGACTCAACCACTTCCCTGGGCAGTCTGTTCCAATGATTGACAACACTTTCAGTGAAGAAATTTTTCCTAATATCCAGTGTAAATCTTCCCTGTTGCTACATAAGGCCATTTCCTCTTGTTCTATCACTTATCTGGGAGAAGAGACCAACACCCACCTCATACAATGTCCTTTCAGGTAGCTGTAGAGAGTCAATGAGGTCTCCCTGCAGCCTCCTTTTCTCCAGACTAAACACCCCCTGTTCTCTCAGTTGCTCCTCACAGGACTTATTCTCTAGACCCTTCACTAACTTCATTGTTCTTCTTTGGACATACTCCAGCATGTAAATATCTTGTAGTGAGGAGACCAAAATAGAAAACAGTATTCAAAGTGCAACCTCACTAGTGCTGAGTACAGGGGGATGATTCCTTCCCTAGTCCTGCTGACCACAGTATTTCTAAAAGAAGCCAGCGTGCTCTTGGCCTTCCTGGCCACCTGGGCACACTGCCGACTCATATTCAGCTGGCTGTTGACCAACACCCCCAGTTGCTTTTCCATCATGCAGCTTTCCAGACGCTCTTCTCCAAGTCTTTAACATTGCATGGGGTTGTTGTAACCCAGGTGCAGAACTCGGTACTGAGCCTTGCTGAACATTATACAATTGGCCTTGGCCCATCAATCTAGGCTATTCAGATCCCTCTGTAGAGCCTTTATACCCTCAATCAGCCCAACACCCCCACCTAACTTCGTGTTGTCTACAAACCTACTGAGTGTGTGCTCAATCCCCTTGTCCAGATCATTGATAAAGGTATTAATCAATCAATTAATCAAAGAACTGGCCCCACTACTGAGCCCTGGGGAACATGGCTTGTGACTGGCCACTAACTGGATTTCACTCTATTCACCACAGCTCTTTGGGTCTAGCCATCCAGACAGTTTTTAACCCAGTACACCAATGACATTACTTCTAATGTCAGCAGTCAAGCAGGCAGCCTTTATTAGTTCCATTTATTACAATTCTTTATCACAAAGTTTTTTGGCATGTTGCCTAAGCTGCACAATCCCATGAGAGAAAAGAAGAACTAAAAAGGGTAAATGCATGTCAGACCCACTGGCTAGTGCCATCTCTCTGTAATAGTAGTGGTTGAAAGTACAGAAATTTATGAAAGAAACCAGTGCATCTCAGTTTGTAAGAAGCTAATGTGAAGAAAGAATGTCCAGAAGCTGGAATGTACCAGCACATCTCTGATGCTAGTAGTATTCTCTCAAATAGACTGCATCCATTGTCACTGGTGTAAGAGTCAGTCAGAAGATCAGCATTCTCTCAACATTGTCATCAAGGACATGGACAGTGAGGTGCCTGACAATGGCCTGCTTGGCCTTGTCGTCCCTGGAGTGTAATGTGGTGCAATGGCTCCTGAATGCAGAGCTGTGTTGTTCTCCTGAGCACTAACCCGTGTGGTGAAGGCAGTGCTAGGCTGTTCTGCAGTGCCTGAGCTGTGCAGTACAAAGAGTGCTGTGCTATTGTTTGGTATCTGGGCCCAGCCAGAGCTGTTAGAGATAATCGCATAGCCACTGTCAAAAAAGATGGATTGCAACTGTTGTCATAACATCGATGAAGAAATCATGAACCTTAGATGAACTTTGCTTCATTGTAATACCAAAACACACCTCATGGTGGAAGACTACTCACACCCAAGACTGACCACGCCTTGGACGCCCCTCCCTGAACATGTGCGATAGTCTTGCTCAAGAAGGGTGAAGACCCCTGAGGCAGAGGTGAAGCAAAGTGTGTTACTGAGCATAAAAGGATGACTCCTGGACAATGAAAATTGGAAGCTTTCCCACCAAGGACCATGACAATCAATGACACAGCATGAGTTGGACTCGGGACCGTTAGGACGTCGTGAGATCAGCAGTGGTAGCTATAATCTTTCTCTCTCCTCTCTCTAAAACTTTACTTTTCTCATTTCTTTCAACCATCTCTATTGTGTGCCACTTCATGGGCAACACAATAAAGTTTCACTGTTTTATTACTGTGTCCTGGTTTAATTAGGATAGGGTTAAGTTTCCCCAATAGAGAGAGAGAGGGGGAAGGCATCTCCAGCTGGGTTATTCATACCATGCTGACATCAGGTCCAGGGGCAGAACCTTTTAACTTTCTCTTTGGCTTTTTGGTGGTGGGACCCCACACATCGGCTTTGTTCCATGACCATTTTGCGGTATTTCTCTGTATATCTTTTGTCTTGTTCACTGTTATATTTTTTATTGTTGTTATCATTGCTACTGTTGTTGTTCAGATTGTTTTATCACACTGCTGTATTAAATTTCTTCTTATTTTAGTCCGGGTTTGTGCCTAATTTCCAGCCCGACCGGCTGAGGGTGGGGGAGGGGGAACAGCAACATGCTCTCTGGTCCCAGCAGGGCTTAAACCAGCACATACTTCTATCCTCTTTGGTGTTGGTCGCCTTAATTTTGCACTTTTGAGATTGTAGCAAATGAACCATCACATGTCCACCAAGTGGACCGTGACAGCTGGGCAGACAATTATAAGGACAGAAGTATGTGCTCCAAAGTATACGTATTGTTAGCTAAGCCCTTTATAAAAAAATATTCCAATGACAATTTCCTGCTCTAATAAAAAATCCTGAATCAATTGGACATATGTGTTTGGTACTGTTAGATGAACTGTGCATGCGTGACTGTAGACTGGTGACCAAGATAAATTTCAATATTCAGTTCAGATGTTACAGATACTTTTTAACCCTGTTACAATTGAAATAGAGGAAAATATCCAGTTGTAATCTGGGTAATTCGTCTTCCTCCACTTTTGAAAGTGAAGATTGTCACATAAAGCATTGTCATGGAACTTGAATACATAGTAAAATTAGGTCACTGAAGTTAAGTGATTGTTTAATACCTATAGTTATATCAGTTTTCCTGTTGCAAACAGCCCAGACAATATGTGATAAATAAGTAATTTACAGTCTTTTTACCAGACTCTGATGGATAAGGATTTTTGCACAGGATGTATTTAAAATGTTAATTGCTAGTAATATATTGTGATTCAAAGTAACAGTTGCAATCTGTCTACATCAAGCCAAATAGTTGTATTCCCCACACCTTTCACCAGTACTCTCATTGATACTGTTAGCCACCATAAGGAAGCTGGCAATGAAGCCTATATGATGTTTTATCTTCTGCCAGTAAGCCATTCCTTTAATGGTATAGTGACATCAGCAAAACTTCAGTTTTACACTCTTGAACAACTACAATGCACACCTACTTAAAAGGAGCATGAAAAACTACTTCTACAGCAGGAAAGCCACAGCTGTGCTACGATTACAGTGTAATTAAAATATATCTTTTGGAATCTTGTTATTTCTTCACGATCAGATCATAAGACACCGTTTTATAATTCTTTGTTTATGTGTCTCTTACGCAGCTTGTCAAAGACTATGAAAACCATCCAAATTACCATAGAAAATCTTTATGGACATTTAAAGCAATTAATAAAAAAGTACATTAAAAGAAAACAGTCACTTTAAATACTAAATTTTTTGTCTTGTCTAATTATTGATTTTTAAGAGGTATTTAGGAAAGTTCATTTAGAAATCTTTATTCTTAAAGAGAATAAAGTTATCCTGACATCAACTCATTCTGATTTATAAAATGCAAATTAAAACCCTAAAGATATCATGGTAGCAGTCAAAAAGTGCTCTATAGAATCTCTTCCATCTCAAACTCACTTGGAGTAAGATAAAATAGCACATGGACTATCTAAACTGATTAGTTAAACAGAATGTAAGATTTCTGCTTTTCTAACATGAGACTTGATTTAAAAGACATGTTGCTTTCCCATACTCCCATTAATTTTTTTTAAAGCTTGTCCTGAGACCAACCATATAAACTAAGATTTTTATCATCTTCTCCATTATTCAGTTCTTTCTCTCTCACTTAGGACTGGGAAATTCTCATAAAAGTAGTTTGTTAGTTTGTTCATTGTTATATTTCTGACTATTCATTAGCTTTATTTTAATAATTCATAAAAATTTGCAGTAAGCATGTTTTCATAAGCAGCATTTTCTGTTAGATTCAGTTGTAAATTAGGCTTCATGGAATTGTTTGCCTTCAAATTTGCTATTAGTTTTCCAGAACATTTCTGAATCTATCTGAACATATCTGAAATTGTGAGAGAAGAAACCTCTCCAACAAAACAGTCATACTTCTAATCACAGTTTTGGTACTAGTAAGAACTATTCCATTATGATGCTGATTTGAGTGTCCCAGAGTAGTAACATAAAAATGAGGAGACACATTTCAATACAGAAATCAAAACCAGGGCTCATACTGAGAAAGAGTCGAAGGAAATATTTACCTTATAGGTGCTAATTAATTCATTAGAATATATGATCTAGAAGGGAAATATTGGTACACTTAAGTATTCTTTGTTAAGGGATGTTATGAATGTGGCTGCTTCCTCCAGACACTAGAGCCCAGCCCACCAACATGTTCTCTCTGTTCCTGTCCAATACCCTTGCCTGGGTCTCAGCCCTGTGACCCCTGCCATGGATCCCCGACTCACCATCTGACCCAGCTCAGCAGCAAACATGCAGCACTCACCCACCAGTACCCAACATTTTGATGGTGAATATATGTACTTTATTGTACTGCCTCAGATCTGTCCACATTAGTTTGGTACTTCCCAGTTAAGTAGGAAGCATAGATTCCTGAAAAGAAATTTAAAAACTGGGATGCAAGTTGTAAGCCTGTTGTGCAGTGCTGTATATATTTGAGAAAACCTTGAAAAAAACCCTGTTGCATGTTTTAAAGGATAAAATTTTTATGTCTTTTATAATCTCTCATACAGATTTGGGGAATTTTCATTTTTCCAACTCTTCTAAAACTTCTAGTTTCACAGCTGATACACTTTGCACAGGATCTCAGATTTTTATTGACTCTTAATTTTTTCTGCCATGGAGCACTGAACTCTGCAGCATTTTGGAATCTCTTTTCTCGTTTTGGATCGTGGCTTAAAGTCATAAATACAGATATCACACAGTTTATAATTCTATAAATTTATTTTCTCTGTTAGAAGGTTTATTCCTTGAATAATTTGAAAAATGTGAGTTTCAAGGGTGCAGTAACTCACTTCTGGTACTCTTTCTTAGAAAGTTATGAATACTCAGTAACTCAGTTCTCAGCATCTCACTGTAGATACTGCTTCAGTGTGATGCTGGCTAGTCAGTTCTCTCCCAGATAAATTCTCCATTTCCAGTCAGCTTGCCCATTTCCAGGCATTCCTGAACAGCCATGACCCTCTGATACACATTCTGATCTGGTGTTCTTCCCTAATAGTGTCAGCAAGGAACTGTCTACCCTTTTTTTTTTTTTTTTTTTTTTTTTTTTTTTTTAGCTTTGGATTTCTGGCTGTACAAAATTTCACCATTTGTCTTTTTCTAGTTGTTAAGACTGCTCTTGTCAGAATAAGTCATCAGCGCACCCTCTCTCATCTGTGAACTCCAATAACCCAGAGCTGATTCTAGGTTTTCAGGAAAACTGGGGAACGGACTGCCAAGGGGGGGTCTGAAGGAAATGTGGTATTCAGAGTTGGTAATATGCTGAGTCCTGAGTATTTTTTCATTCAGGTTTCCACCAGTACTAGAATTTCTGAGAATGAAAATAACAGATTTTGGACACTGAACCTTGTTAGAAACTGCTCATCTTAAAAAGCCAGGCTGTTGCTCCTCCCACCCTGTGAAAGAGGTCTTAAAACTTATGAATTCTCTGACTTTCATACCAGAAGCCCCAGAGAAGAAATGGATGCTAAAGTAGTAATAATGAGTATGGACCTTATGTCTTCAGCACACTCAGAAGTTACCTGTTTTTTTTCTAATGGATAATTTCAGTGAGTTTAAAACAGAAAATCTATTATGGGTATAACTATCTAGTGTCAATTTATCCCCAGCAACCTCCTGGAAAGCTGCCTATGCATCAGTCTGATTATTATTATGTGGGATGGCAACACGTGGCAAGATTAGGGAATGGAAAAGGTAAAAGTTTGGAAGCACACTCTAGCTTCAAGTAGAGCATGGTACATTCGGCACACTACAATTTTAATATTTTTCTACAAATCTTGGATTACACAAGACTGCCACAAAATCACTAGAGAAAATTCCAGTAAGCACTGACTGTGTTTTAACTGGTAGCTTTCCAAAATGTAAGGGCAGGAAAACAGGAGAATGAATGCATTTATCCTGTGTGACCCAATCAAATAGTCAAACAGCAGTATGTCAGATTGCCTCGTATCAGGGCAATAACTTAGCCTCATAAGCACCACCAGTAAGCAATCTGAAAAATGTAGCTAAAAATTCAGCTATAATTCCTACTGTAGAGAGATTTCTACTCCTAACATACAGTACAGAACACATTTTTTCTTGGTATCTAGAAACCAGAGCAATCATAGATGGTGAGTGCAAAGCAGATCAGTCTTCAGAGTAGACTCAGCGCTGGAGAAATATTGGTCTCTGGTACAGTTTTGGTGTGACTTCTGTTTTTTCCATACAACTGTATCATTATGTGCATGTTAAAGATTTCATCTTTTGTATTGTGCCAAAGGTTGAATCAGCTGCAAGGCAGAGTGAATTTAACAAGAGAAACAGGTTGCTGGGGATAGGAACTGTTACAGGCAAAAAATGCTATGTTCATCTATTTTAAACCAAATCAGAATCAAAGAGATTTATTGATTTCTTAGCAGTACATAATCGGTGAATTATACTTTCCAGATGACTATCAGCAACAGGCTATCAAAAACTTTCAGAATGTTAATAAGCACCTACCGATTTCCAAACAGCCTTCTATGAATAATTCTGAAAAGCTGTAATCATATACAAATATATACACTGTTAAATTCCTGACTCTCTTGCTCCTGGCCATGTGTTAGCACATCCCTGCTCCAGGCAGCATGGGTTTCCCTCTTGGCACACCCTCTATAGGAGATGTGGGTGCACCATCTTCATGTGTACCCCTGCTGTTACCCACACCCCACTGACCCACATGCTGGTGGCAAAGTCCCCCCAAAGTCACAGATGCACACAAATGGGTCCCTGTGTGCTGCCCATGTAAAGTCACCACATGAGCAAGGTGCTGACTGCTTACAGTGTACAGCAGATGTAGCAAAGCTAGAGTGGGATGACTTTTGGCAGTGTCTAAGCACATTTTGACTGTTGCTCTTTCCACTCCAAGATCACTCTTTCATTGTTATAAATTTTCATGCTATTTTCATTCTTCTTCTCCGCCTCTGTTTCAGAAGTTTCTTAGTTGAAAACCTGTAACTGTAACTATACCTTATGTGATGGCGTTTCTATTTTCTGACTGTGAAACAATTGAAACTCTCCACACTAAATGCTGCTACAGCCTTGCCTCCTCAGATGTGACTTCTCTCTGAGAAATGCTGAAGAAGGGAAGGAAGTAAGGTACAAAGGTGTTGTCAATACGTATCTGTCAGAAAGCTCCAGCTATCTTTGCTCTGATTCAGAGAGAGAAGAACAAGGCATTCAGACTTAGTCACAGATGTGCATAAATGGTGGCAAACATGATCCCACTATCCCCACACTCTACATTCAGTGAAAGTCATGATAACTGTATAGTAGCACTGAGCTGAAAAATTTGCTAGAAAGATTTTTAGCTCAGGCTCAATAAAATTCCAACAGCTCAGCTTCCAGCCATGGATACAGAAAGCTTCTGACTGCCTACAAAACAGCAAGTACACATAATTTATACACCTCAAGATGTATGTTTTATTTTCTAAAGCAGGAATCAGTAAAATAAGCATATAACAAAAAATTAACACTCAATTGTATATTGAACAAGGGACTATGTGTAACTTTTCCTACATTGCAGGAGCTATGGACATGCACACGACCAATATGTTCAAGCAATGCCAATTTATTGAAGGTAAGCAAGCCCTTTTATAGCTTTCTCCTGTGCACGTGAACAGTACGTGGTACAATCCTTATGATTGGATAGTTAGCTTTGTCCATAGTTAGCTTTGTTCAAGCATTCTTGCAATTGAATAATAAGCACCACACTCAATGTCTTTCTCCGCCCAACCCATCACCTGGAGTTGCTTGTTTGCTGAGTTCTTACTTCTCCCTTCAGGGCTATGTCCTTGCCATGTCCTTGCCAAGGCGTACACACATGCAGGATTGCTCACATGTCCATTATCTCCCAACATATCCCTCTTTTTTGTTTTTGAGCAATCCACATTCCTTGCAGGCTTTTTTTTTTTTTTTTTTTTTTTTTTTTTTTTTTTTTTTTTTTTTTTTTTTAACGATTGTTAATACAACAAACTAAGCATGACAAAACACCAACCAACCAACCATAACAATTACAATTCCAACAGTTCCCCCTTGTAACAACTTCTTCCAACTATCCTGTGAACATAGTTAACTTCCATATGTAACTTGGGCCCCTACTGGTTTGGAAGGGATTTCAATAAACACATTCAGAATGTATTAACATTAATCACTGTTAGAACCATTGCAAGGTTTAGGACTGCGAGCTTGACCTTCTTTCCAAGGCCGCACTCAGTGAGATGGAACCCACCGTAAGCCATGACCTTTAAGCAAACACATATAACCTCTGCCTGTTAATTGTACTTTAACAGGTCCTTCCCATTGCCCAGTATTTAAGTTTTTGAACATAACTAACAGTTGCTGTGTGCCCATAGATTGTTCAGCATCACCCTTTATTGCAAAACTGTGAATCATCATTGGTGATTCTTGACATTCTCCAGTAAGCCTCAAAAAATTCAAAACACATAAAACTTCGTTTAATCATTCAACTGGCATCATACCTGACATTCCCTCTTTTTGTTTTTGAAGCATTTGCTTCAGAGTTTGATGAGCCCGTTCAACAATTGCTTGTCCAGTGGGAGAGTGTGGAATTCCTGTGCAGTGTTTGATGCCCCATAAGAAACAGAAGCGTTGGAAGAGTCCAGAAATATATGCTGGACCATTGTCTGCTTTGATCTTTCTTGGCACCCACAGTACAGCAAAAGAACTATATAAGTGTTTTTTCAACATGTTTAGCTGTTTCTCCAGCTTGAGCTGTAGCCCAAATAGTCATGGAGAAGGTATCAATAACAACATATACATATTTTAACCTACCAAATTCTGCTAAATGAGTAACATCCATTTGCCATAATTGCAAAAGTGATAGGCCCCGTGGGTTAACTCCTGTTCCCAGGCCAAACCCTATTATTTGACACGATGGGTAAGAGGCAACAATGCCCTTCGCATCCGCAAAATGAATTTTAAATTGTTTATGCAACATTTTTGCTTACTGTTGTAAAAAACTATGAGATTCTCTAGCTTGTGCAAACAAATCCACATAAATTTCTAACACATTGGATGTCTCTAATAATTTTTTGGACATCAATTAATGTACTTTTCAGAGTTACCCGAGCTGATAATCAATTTGCTCACCAATATTATGGTTACATTTGCATTACTATTTCAAATGCTTGTCAGTTCAACAGATTCTTTAGCTTTATTGAAGACACATTTTACTAGAGGTTAACCTTGTATTACTGTCTGAGCTCAAAATATTTGAGAAGTACCTTTTGATCTAAATCTTAAATCACTGCAGCTTCTAGGCATACTATTAGCACAGCAATTTTTGACCTTTTTGTTATTGAACACTGACTCCTGCTAGAGGAGATATTTCACTTAAGCCCAAACAAACAGATGCACTGATGACCCAGCAGGTGGGCACGAGGACCCTCTGCCCTAAGGAGTCTCAGCCGCAGTTTTGTTCTTCCCCAGCTGCTTCTCTGGCAAGTCAGAGTACTCCACACTCTGCAGCTGGCTGCGTCTCACACACACAAAACAATCACTCACGGAAAACAATCACACAAAGAGGCCTCTTACACTTATTATTTACACAACATAAAATGACAAATATCACAAATATCAAAACACCATTGGTCTGGATGGATTGGTAGCAGGTACTGGAACGGAATACTCAGGTGGCGGGTCAGCAGCAGATGCTTGAGGTTGCGTGCCAGATGAAAAGATATATGATTTGTGCTCCATCTTCTCCCCCTGTGTTGCAGACAGTTTTTCAAGCTTGTCTACATGTTGCATGAGTAAAGTTTCTGTGTTTGAAACGCCGACTTGTGAGGTGGGGGGTTTCTCTCCCTGCGAGGAAGGCGCAGGCGGCGATACGTTGGTTCTACCTACATTCTCATTCATGCCCCGCCCACTGCTGAACTCTTATGACTCCCCTGGTTTCTCCTCACCCTCCTCTCTCACAGCGTCAGGAGCACTTCCAGCATCTCCAGCTCCCACCTGCACAGCCCCTGGTCTAACCCCCGCTGCCCATCGCTGTCCTGCCAGCGTGATCAGTGAAGCAAACGGGTTTTTTGGCTGACCTAATGCAATGGGATCTGCTAGCGGCGCAGTCACCGAAGGCGGCATATCAGAGCCAAAAGCCGATCCTACAGCTGCAAAGGCGGAAGCAACAGCCACACGGTCACCAGTCACACGGTCGCCACTAGCTCCTCTATTGTTTCATGTATCAGTTTCCAGAGCACGGGATAGTTACTCACTTCTTCTGCTGACCTTCCCCCGCCTCACTGATCACGTCCCAAAGCCTTTTCCTATGGATTCCAAGGTAGGTATCTCAGATATGAGACCAGAACTGGATATAAGTCCTCTTTCCCGACTCCATTTCACCAAGCCTTTCAGGGTGGACTTATCGTATTTTATACCTCTCATGGAGACGATATTTTGGAGGACTTTCACTACTGCCTGTTCGTCCTTGTCGAGAGCATGGACCCCATTCCTCCACAGCAGCCGCTTCTTTTCACAGATCTTTTGCAGAACCCAACTTACAGTGTGCTACTTCTCACCTTCATGCTCCGGGGCAGAGCCTGGATCGGTTTCAACCGGCTTTCCACCCTCAATTGCACCTCCATCTCAGCAAAGACTTGTGTCAATCTTGATGGTCCCTGTTCGGGCACCAGATGCAGGAGCTATGGACACGCACACGAACAGTATGATCAAGCAATGCCAATTTATTGAAAGTAAGCAAGGCCTTTTATAGCTTTCTCCTGTGCACGCGAACAGTAAGTGGTACAGCCTTTATGATTGGATAGTTAGCTTTGTCCACGCGCCTCAAGCCTTCTTGCAGTTGGAAAATAAGCGCCACACTCATAGTCTTTCTCTGCCCAACCCATCTCCTGGAGTTGTTTGTTTGCTGAGTTCTTTGTTCTATGTCCTTGTCATGTCCTTGCCGAGGCGTTCACATGTGCAGGATGGCTCATATGTCCATTATTTCCCAACACTACATCACCTTGTAAAACCTTCAGATAGATATCTTTGGAGAATATATTCTATAAATACAATCTCTGTATTTGTCTGTCTCCTCTGCTTATCCCTATTTGAAGCTGTGATCTACCCAGTGCAAATTGTAACTCTCAATGCTTTTACTGATGTGTAGTCCCTGGTTCATAGATGCGTATAAAACTGCAGGGTTGCTAACCCAAAGCATTTTATGCTAAGTAGCTTTAGGATTAAATTAATTAAGGAGGTGGGTTTTTGAGGTTTTTGTGGTTTGTGGTTTTTTGGTTTTGTTGGTTGGTGGTTTTGGGTTTTTTTTGTGGTTTGTTTTTTTTTTTTTTTTT